>NC_073693.1:142796847-142816342 GCF_029784155.1 Uranotaenia lowii
ATAACAAGTAAATTGAACATTCTGCATCAAAAGTTTGAAAAAATAGTGCACAGTATTGTTTTTATAGCCATCGTCCACACTTACCCCGCGTCCACACTTACCCCGGTGTACCTTATAAGTATTGTTGAAATTTTGATAATTATATCATCGAGAATCAATGAGATATATGATTGAACATGAGTGGATTATTGTTGGAAAAACCATACTTTTTTCTCCGTGATTAATCCAAATTTTCTTTTCTTTTTGTCCTGCAACGGAAATTTATTGCCTTATTTTCCCATGCATCGTGAAAATTCAATTGAAATCAATGTTTTCTGCCAGGAATTGTTAGTTTTTCCTCGAGTAGTTATTGATTCCCATTCAGAGAATATCAAAAACTGGAGAAGTTTTAATTTTCAAGGGTCTCTCAGTGAATTCGAATGCCCGGATTTTGCCAGGTTTTTATATAAACTACCCGGTTTGTCCGGCCCGGATACGTGCTGAAAAAATTCTGGCAACCTAAAAATAGGATAATGTTTGTTTGTTGTTTTATTTGGGATTTTAAGCCTCTAGGGTTTATTCATCCCATCAAATAGGATAATGTTCGGACCACGGTTATTTAACACATGATGCAAGAACCTGTTAGAACCAGAAAAATAAAACTGCAAAAGTTATGTGTTTTCAAGCTTGAATGCAAGTTGGAAGCTTGAAGACTTTTTCGCTGGTGGCAACACCGTAAACAAAAAGTTGATGTCCCAGGCTACTTGTTTGAAAAACTATTCAGCCGGGTATCTTGATAGAACAGAATATCTTTGCCTTTCTGCAGATCAAAGTGTTTGGTCGTTTGTGAGATATTGCAGGATGAATGAAAGAAGTTCAAAAAGTCTAATTTCATAGAATTGATTTATCTCATGTTTCAAATACTTGAGAAAAGTTTAATGTCATCAGATAATAGATCAAAAAAAATCCAATCTTAAAATATAAAATTTGAGAAGAAACAACGTCATTGAAGTAAAATGTGTGAATTATATATATTCCAGAGGGAGGCAACGTTACACGTTTTGTCTATGTATCGTGTGACCAACATCTTTCAAATAAGTAGTCGTGAATCTCGTTTTTAAGCTTTTTTTCCTTGGATTTGAGCTTTTTTTACCTTGAGAAGATAGGAGACGAAAGCTTAAATCTGAAGAAAAAAGCTTAAATCTGTCAAAACGAGGGGAAAAACAGGGGAAATCCGAAAGATGTGCTCCATACGGTTTGAATAGCGTTGCCGCCGTCTGATATATTCACGCTTGTCCACGGAGAGGGGGGTAGGGGTTTGTGTTATGTCTACGTGGACATACTTATTTCCAAAATATTTTCTGAAGGTGAATAAAAATGAAGATGTTTAAATCAAAAGCTTAAAATTGCAAAGCTTTCCACTTCAAGTTTAAACAATTAGTAAACACTTGAAAGCAAGTGATAAACATGATATTTAAAAAAAAATTAATTTTAAATCAGGAAATGCTTATTCGTGTTTTGTTTTTCAAAATCAGCCATTTCAATAACAATAAGGCAAACAGTAGTGTTTTATAACTGTCAAATAAGATTTAGAAAAAAAAAATTCAAATCTGTCCCACGTGAACAACTTGGAAGGGATGTAGGGGTCTGCCAAATGTTCACGCTTGTCCACGGAGGGGGAGGAGGGGATCAAAAATCTCATTTTCTGTCCACGTGGTATCTGAACGGCCATTAATAAGTTTGAAGCTGGAAAACTATGGTACCGGAAACGGCACTCAACATTATTTCCCGTTAATATATTTTTCTTTGACTCCTGTCATCAAAATAATGCTCAAAAGCTGCAATTGGAAAAAATATAATACCAGTTTACAGTTTTCTGGGAAACCTACGGGAATTCCTGGACCAACATTTGCTCGCTTATCTGCCTGTTTCGTACTTTGTCGGCAATTTGAAGTTATCAAGTACCCTAGCCAGTTGACATCGGGCCCACTTGTCGATAAGATAAGCAATCGATGGTTGGGCGGGGAATGGAATTCAATCTGTTTTTCCGTTATCAGAGCAGTAGTGGTAACTAATTTTTCGGTTGCAGTGGTTTCTCTAATGTCAAGGACATATGTAGCAGAGCCGGCACTACCCATGTGCACTCACGTGATCAGTGTTCAAGTATGTATATTTACACCGCATACAGAGCTTAAAAAGAAAATGGAAATAAAGCTCACCCGTGAACCCCACGCCACAACGATCGGTCAACGATTTGTTTTTTTCTCTCGAATGCACAAAGAAAGGCTGCTGGCAATTCCGATTCGCTGTAACGGTGTTGGTAAACTTGAGATAACGCCCGGAGGGATAATGAGCGTTAAATCAACTGCCATGTTGTGGAAAGTTTTTTTTTTGACAGAACACTTCAGGCGATATAAATCTCGGCTAGGAACCAGCAATAGTACACAATAACCAGGAATTTACGAGTTCAGTGTATGAAGAATTTCAACTTCTGAGAGTATTCTGTAACTTTTAACAACTGATGACTTGACACTGAATTTTACTATTCTGTTCTACCCCATAAGCTGTTCAACTAATAAATTGATAAGATCAAATCAATCATAATAATTTGCTTAAGTTCTTGTGGTGTCTACCTCCATTCCGAGACGAAGTCTCAGAGGGGTGTAGCATAGTAGCTAAGTGCAGTGCAGAAAATGAGAACTGCAAAATGATACCTGCTTATTCATCCCACCGAACGAGCTATTCTAGCACAGATAAAGAAGGCAATTTGGGTCGCAATGACGACAACAACAGGCCGAACGAACAGAACAAGCCAGTGCACGTCAAAAAATACACACAACCGTATGGCGACGACAGGGCCTATACTGCATTTGCTGTTTGCTACCGACTACTGACTGGCATCTGGGCCGACATTTGCCACAGGTACAGAGAAAGGCAGGCAGAAGGCAGAAAACGGCACGAACTGCACCCTTCATTTTCTTAATGATTCACTATGATGCAATACCGGTCCATCGATCGGCTGTGGCAATTTTTTTTTTCTTTGGGTTGCTGGAAATTGTTGAAAATATTCTCTGTTTAGATTTAACGTTTTCGCCAACAATTTGATACCGAAAATTTTTCTCGGTGTAGTTTTGCAAAACAAGCGAAAGTTTACCGGGGCCGGGACCCCATCGGCTATGCCGACTGCCACCAAAACAAGTCAAGCAAATCTAATCAATAAATATATCCCGCATCGTGCACACCACAATCGAAGACGATCGGTAAAGTTTTCGAACGATTTCATGTGACAGCAGCAATTGCATGCATCATGACCGATGAAGACGATGAAGAGGGTCTTCAGCAGCACCCCGCAGAAGCACAAACGCCACTACTTGTAATTGTCTGCTGCCATTATTGTGAACAACGTGTGTCATGTGTATGGGGTTTTAATTGTTGTTTAATTCATTTTTACTCGTTTTCACTGTACGACGACGTTTTCGTCTACGTGGACATCTTCTTCGTCGGTTACGGGACATTGACCGCCGCAAGCAAATGCATTGCATATCCACACAACATCGACGACCAAAACCAAGCTGGCCGATCTCTGCTGCGCGTCCGTCGTCGTCGTTTGAGTTGAAACGATTCAGACGACACTTTGGCAGATTCCCGCTGCTGTCAGGTTGATTCAAGAGTGTTCATTAAAAATGCATTAGGAAGACGAATCTGTCGTTCCGAAACATTGTGAGGATTAAGGGTGCGTCGTCGGATAAGTTTCGACTACAGCTGCTTGCATGCCAAATGAATAGCAAAAAGTATTCAAAAATTGTTTTATAAGGTTTTTGGTTAAAAAATAACATGAAAACCTTGTAAGAATGCATTATCTTACTTACCTTTTTAAGTCTATTGGTTACTTAGAATAACTATAACAACCGGAATTACCAAAAGTTTCCTGTTGATGTATTTTCTTTGGAACGTGAAATGGGCTTGATTTTTCTATTCGTGTAGGACCAATAGGCGTAACTGAGTTGATCGTGTGTGATGAAACGGCATAATTTGTTTTTTCGTGTAGGACCAAAGGGCGTAACTTCAAAACCAAAATAAATAAAAACGGCTGATCAATTGGGCGAAACTTCTACACGCTCTTTTTTTAACTCAAAATTAAGTTTGACCGAGGTTCGAAACACAGTTCGCTCCTATGAACTTAAAGTTAATAACCCCTTTTCCCCCCTGCGCTGCGATGGTTCAAAACGAAGTTCGAACTGCTAACTCAACTGATCCCTTTTTTTTCCTCCGGCGAGTGAGCAAAGCTGAGTTCGACCTTATAAACTAAAAATTGAACTCTCTTTGTTGTTTTTAAACTCAAAATTAAGTAGTTTTGGTTCAAAACAGCACTTCAGTGGCATCCCTCATCTTTGAGTTTGACTGGGCAATCGCGAAACTAAGTTCTGAGAGGCAATACTTAGTTCGGCTGCCGAACTCAAATTTATCCTTTTTATTCGAGGGTTGTTTATTTTCAGGGAATTAAAGGATGGTTAAAATTTTTTATACCCGGATGTTACTGTTCCGGTACATTGCATTGCAATTACAGAGCTGTGGAAAGGTTTGACACTCCCGCCTGGCCAAAGAAAACTTCCGGATGTTACTTCCCACGGGAAGTAAATAACATCCAGAAGTTTCCGGACATTCCAAGCCGCTCACCATATGATGACAATGACGGACAGAATTTTACGCTTACACGGTGGACATTCCATTATGAAGTTCCTTCATAGTCTTCCGGTAATTGTTCCGGAACGACAAAAGTTTGCGTCGTGTTCGTTGGCTGTTCCGGTTCGAAGTGAACTCGCTAAGTGTTTTCAGTCCAACAAAAAGAGTGCAATTTTTAGTTCATAAGGTCAAACTCAGCTTTGATCGCTCGCCGAAGGAAAAAAAGACATCAATTTTGAGTTCACAGTTCGAACTCCGTTTTGAACCTTCGCAAGGAAGAAAAAGGGTACTTAACTTTAAGTTCATAGAATCGAACTATGTTTTGAACCTCGGTCGTACTTAATTTTGAGTTAAAATAAAGCAGCAGGTACTGAAAACACTTAGCGAGTTCACTTCGAACGATCATAATGAAAAGTCCGCCGTTGTCAGCGTGAAATTGGGACCTTCATTTTCATCATACGGTGAGCGGCTTGGAATGGCCAGAAACTTCCGGATGTTATTAACTTCCCGTGAGAAGTAACATCCGGAAGTTTCCTTTGTAGTTTTGATCGACTTTCCATCACTTGTAATTGCAATGCTATGCCAAAGTTGCCAAAAAAAAAATCTGTGTTTTTACGAAAAAATATTCTGACTTTCTGTGATTGTACCCAAAAATTCTGTGCTGGTTTTCTGTGATGCAGGAGCGTGCAGGCGTAATTTGAATCGAAAACAAAAAAAGGGCGAAACTGGACGTTATCCGAAATCGGAAAAAGTTGAAGTTAGTAACAGAAAAGTATATGACGCACAATTCTTGACATTATTGAAATAAAAGTGGTCGATTTTTTAAATACACGCAGAGAAAACATGTACCATTGAAACAAAAAAACATCCCCTTTAAATCAAGATTCTAGTAATCTTTGAATCTAAATCTAAATTTTATTAGATTTAAAAACTTTGTTGGTCGGAAGAAAATAAAATTATTTTAAGTCAATGTTTAAAACAATTCAAATTCATGTATACCAAGGTTTTATTCACGCGTTTTTTAAACGGTTTTCGGGAATTAACACGATTTTTTCCTGGTTACACGGATTTCGCGAATAAGCTCGGTTTTTGACAGAAAAAAGTCCTTTTGTACCAGAAACACTTAGAAATTTTTGAAGTTGGGAAAATCTTTGCTCTGAGACTAGGAACGTGAGACATGAGACCTGACACCTGAGACAAGAGGCATGAGACTTGAGACCTGAGACATAAGACATGAGACCTGAGACATGAGACAAGAGCCGTGAAACATGAGACCTGAGACTTTAGACCTGGCACTTGAGATCAAAGACTTGAGATCTGAGACCTGGGGATTTTTTTTTATTATCTGACAATTTGCGCCGGGGGTCTTCAGATTTTCCCCAAAATTGAAAATTTGGTTCATTTTTGCGACTTAAAAACACATGTATTTTTTCAGATTTCTAACATTTTTATTTTTTGAGTTAGCTTCGGTTAGATTTTTTTGTCAATAAAAAATAACCATTTTTCAAAGCTACATAACTCTGTTGTTTCTCAACGGAAATTATAAAATAGCACATCAAAATGCATTGAAATTTTATCAGCTTTTCAAATAGAATAGTTGAAAAAAATGAAATAATGACCTTCAACATGAGAAGTTGTAAATAAACTTTAAATGGCGTCTAAAAGTACCGTCTGCACCACCGAATATTTTGCAAAAAATACCATTGTATAGCTCGATTTATGATGCAACTTTCATCTGAAGACACCAAAGTGGGCCATTAACACCTTGAAGAGTTATGAAAGAAATAATGACAATAAATCTCTTTTTTTGCCTCGAAATCAAACAATGGTGGAACAACTGCACTTACATATGGAGATAGCAAGCACTTCTAACAACATGGAAACAAAAGAACTTACCAAAGCAGGTAAAAAACACTATTTTTTCGTGCTTTGTATAGTGTTTGCAGCAAAACTGACTTTAAATTTTAATCGAAATTCTGAGTATCGTATTGTTTAAGTGATATAACTAATAATGGGAATGTTGCTTTTACAACCTGGTCATATACTATATAACTTATTAATTTTTCGATCAAAGATCATTGTGAAGCATAATCAATGCCAATAGTAGAAGGTTCAGTCCCTGTGGGTAGGATCACAAAAATGTGATTAAAAAATGAAATATAGACGTGCTTTACATAGTTTTTATATCGGGAGCTAAGCACTGGACACCAAAATCCTTTCCCATTGATCAAAAAAGTAAGAGAAAGTGGCACAAATGTTGTAGAAATAATCTAAGAGCTCAGTATGGCCAGCTCAGGCTGTAAAATGATGAAAATATGATACTTTTACCGTATTCGTTTTCTACATTCGCCCAGTTTTGCTGTTTATATACTAGAACGAACATAATTCGTCGTCAGTGTTTTGCTACCTCGATCGCTCTCAAACGAATCTTCAGTGTTCCACCGTCCATTTTAAATCAAATTTGGGGAATTACGGATGCAAAACTTAGCGCATAAACTTCTAAAAATGACAGTAAAATGTGCATAACTTGTTGTGACCTGGTGCAAAACTGGGTATAGACGAATACGTTATTAGATTTTTGGATATAACATGAAGTCAGTTTAGCTGCAACAATCTACCGCCCCTCCTTTCATAACAGTCCCATATACAAAAATAAGCAAGCGAGACAATCAGCTTTTTCTGTTTTGGAATATATTTTTTAAATTGTGACCACCACTTTCAGCATAAACGAAAATGGTTCCTAGGTTGTCATAATAAATCGTTAGGCCTGAAATTTTCGAAATTTGGTTATTGGTAAGGTCGAGAGCACCATTTTTATTCATTATGGGACTGTTAATCGATCATATTTGAAACCTTTTTCGAATCTATTAGCATAACAGTCCCATACAAAATATATTTTTCTCACCAAGCTACTTTCTTAGACTTAAATTTGATCACTTTTGAACTTCTAAATGCAATTGTCAGAAAAAGAAACATACTTTTGCAAGAAAATATCATGAATTCCACATTGTAAGTTGAATCTTTTCACGATTTTGGATTGCATCCGATAGTTTTTCGCTCAGGAAGTCATTCCTAAGAAAGTCAGACCTGCCTTCGAAAACTAGTGTGCATCATTCGACATCAAGTGAGTTAAAAAAAATGTTTAAATGATTCAAAGCGATAAACCAAAGACTATTTCGCCGAAAGAAACATTGAAAAGTAACCAAATCCGTGGTATTTCACATATGGGACTGTTATTCAGGTATATTTCGTATAGGACAGCCACGAATTGATATTTTTTTTCGAAATTTCTAGAACAAAACCTCTTTTTTTAGTCTTTTATGTTGAAGCCTTATGTTGACCTAAAACAGTGTTTTTCAAACTTTTTTTACTCACCGCCCCCTTTAGCAAAATTTTCAAGCTCAACGCCCCCTGGGCAATTTTTCAGAAAATCTATTTAAAAATGAAAATCTGGATCGTGGAAAAACCACAACCTTTTGGCTTGATGTTGTTGTAAGGCTTAATTCAAAACTCATTCAAATTTATATGAAGTCCTCAGAGCCAAAGGGTAGGGGGTATTATAAGTTTAAAAATGGAGAACTTTGATTTAATAATGTCAAATATTTCTAATATTTCGATCTATATTTCATGATTTTTCAGATTTTTAGAATTCACATACTATTTTTTTCGAAAGAAACATGCAATTTTTTGAAAAATATATGGAAAATGACCAAACATAACAAGTGAAAGCGTGTTTTCTTAAAATTAGCTGTTACGCACTTTTACTAAGATTGTCAAAATTTTCCAAGCACGTACCCGGGCATTTGATTTCAAAATTGTTGAACAATAACCCGGGTAATATCCGGGAAAAGTTTGTCAAGATCCAGTAATTTCATAACGAAAAAAAAAAAAAAAAAAACTTGAAAAAATATTCCCGTCATAATTTATATGCAGTTTTAAATCGTATTTTAGGCATACAAAAAACCTTTCATGGTTATTTCCATTAAATTTGATTGAATAATTCCAGAATTGAATAATTCTAGGAAAAATCCGGGCCATTTTCAATGAAATCCGGGCAACCGGGCCTGACCTTTGTCGAATTTTTTACCGGGCAATCTGAATAAAACCGGGCAATCTTGTAACCTTATCTTTTACCCTTTTGGCTCCAAGGGCCTCATATTGCTACAAACCTTCACTAAACAATTAATTCTATGTAAAGTTTCCTAGACACTTACTTGAACTAATTAATTATTTTGATATCAGATCATATATCTTAAATTTTGGAAAACAAAATATTCTTTTCAACATTCAACATTCTTTTCAACATTCAACAATTTGCATTATTGTTGAAGAGTAAATAGCATTATTGGATAAAAATTGAATACTGTCAAGCCGGTTAAATAACGTAAGAATAGTAATAGTACTTCTTGATATTTGAATTTGACTCCTGTTGAAAGTTATGCAGCATCCACGGGTCTTAAAAGATACAAAGTTCATCGATGATAAATGGCACAATTGGTTTTTTGTTGAATCGATAGAAATAGAGATGAACAAATAAGAACTTAAAATAAAAATTCTCTTATCAATATTAATTCTTAATATTTTCTTTCAAAAAAAAATCTATTACTAAATCGCAGATGACGCCATTTTATACAGATTTTTTGGAGGTATTTTCTATCAAGCAGACTTTTTTAGACAAAACCTACATTTTAAAGAAAATCAAGCATTTCCATCTAAAATTATTCGTGTTTAAGTATAACCCAAAATAATCTTACCAAACAATATCAACATGTAGAGCGAATACAAATTCAGTGACAATATTAAAAAATCTTTTAGTTCCTACATTTACATCTTAAAATAATCAAGGAGATACTGGAACCAAAATTTGATTTCAGCTCTGTGAAATCATAGATGTTATAGTCTTCAACCTGATGTCTAGTTTTGTAACATAATTTCATTTTTTGCATCGAACTTACTCGTTGTTATTACAAATCTACGTTGTTTCGTGATTTTTGAAAATTTCAAATATGACCTCACCGCCCCCCTGAGCCCTTCCCACGCCCCCCACATTTCAAAATTCAGCTCACCGCCCCCCTGGAAGCTCTCAACGCCCCCAAGGGGGCGGTAGGGACCACTTTGAAAACCACTGACCTAAAATGACGATAATTCATATGGGACTGTTATGCGAGTAGGGGCAGTCTGAAAAGGACGAAAAAATAGTGTTTTTTACCAGCTTTGATAAGTTCTATTGTTTCCATGTTGTTAGAAGTGCTTGCTATCTCCATATGTGAGTGCCGTTGGTCCACCATTGTTTGTTTTCGATGCAACAAAAGAGATTTATTGTCATTATTTCTTTCATAACTCTTCAAGGTGTTAATGGCCCACTTTGGTGTCTTCAGATGAAAGTTGCATCATAAATCGAGCTACACAATGGTATTTTTTGCAAAATATTCGGTGGTGCAGACGGTACTTTTAGACGCCATTTAAAGTTTATTTACAACTTTTCATGTTGAAGGTCATTATTTCATTTTTTTCAACTATTCTATTTGAAAAGCTGATAAAATTTCAATGCATTTTGATGTGCTATTTTATAATTTCCGTTGAGAAACAATAGAGTTATGTAGCTTTGAAAAATGGTTATTTTTTATTTACAAAAAAATCTAACCGAAGCTAACTCAAAAAATAAAAATGTTAGAAACCTGAAAAAATACATGTGTTTTTAAGTCGCAAAAATGAACCAAATTTTCAATTTTGGGGAAAATCTGAAGACCCCCGGCGCAAACCCGTCAGATAATAAAAAAAAATCCCCACCTGTCAAATAAGACCAGAGATCTGAGACATAAGACAAGAGACATGAGACTTGAGACCTGAAACAAGAGACATTAGACATAGACATGTGACCTGAGACTTGAGACCTTAGACATGAGACCTGAGACATAAAACACGAGACTTGAGGCCTGAGACTTAAGGGTTTCAGGTCTAATGTCTCATGTCTTAGGTCTAATGTCTATTGTCTTTTGTCTAATGTCCCATGTCTCTTATCTCAAGTCTCATAACTCATGTCTCAGGTGTCATGTCTTAAGTCTCAAGTTTCAGCTCTCAGATGTCAGGTGTTTTATGTTTCACGCCCCTCTCAGGTCTCAAGTCTAATGTCCCATGTCTTAGGACCAGTGAATCAAATTGTCCCTGATATTGTCTCAAAACAAGCGACAAAGTAGACGTGTGGTTTTGTCTTTATTCTCCCTCCGTGCGACAACCTTTTGTCTCTTCCGTATGTGTAGCATGACAAAATGAAAAAGGTAATCAAGAATTGTCGCGTCGTTGAGAAGATAATGACAAATTCTAATGTGAAATTGTCCTGAAATTTAAAACTTGGGAAAATCCGCTTCGCTTATGTGGGTAAGCTATCTAATTTCGTAATAATGGAAAATTATGTGACCAGCTCTTGGCCTAACTTTAAGGGAAACCATGCTAGAAGTAGTTCAGGGACACTAGGTCGAGGCCGTGGCCAATCTGGCCGGTTCCGGAACAAAATAAGTTAGAGTTATCGGATCGAGACTTACGACATATTGATAGAAAGCTCTTGACCTCTTCAAGAAGAGAATCGATTCGGGAACTCTTGGTCGTGGCCATGGCCAATCTGGCCGATTCCGGAACAAAATATGTCAAAGTTATCGGATCGGGACTTGCGACATATCGATAGAAAGCTCTTGGCCTCTTCACGAAGAGAATCGATAGGATAATCGATTTGGGGACTCTTGGTCGTGGCCATGGCCAATCTGGCCGGTTCCGGAACGAAATATGTCAAAGTTATCGGATCAGGACTTGCGACATATTGATAGAAAGCTTCTTGATGGAAGAAACCGATAGGAGATGTGATTCGGGAACTTTCTATTGACCGCAAGTCTCGATCCGATAACTTTGACATACAGTACCGTTCATAATTGTATAGAAATTGGAAGCAAGTGCACTGTCACTTCGACTTTGAACTTCCATAACTTTTTACTCTGATGATATTTTTAGATCAAATTTTTTGCGTTAGATAGATCAACTATCACACTATTATATCACAAAATTTGAGCTATCTGGAGTTTGTGTGGCCTGAGAAACAGTAATTTTACGAAAATCGGACTTTTTGGACTTTTCTCATTCAAACTGCAATATCTCTGAAACTACGCTACATTTTTTATTGAAATTTTGCACAGTGATTGTTGAAATATGAAGGCATGTCTGAAGTTTTCGAAAAGTTCTATCGATGAGATCAAAAGTTACGCAAGGTGCAATATTTCAGGCATGAACCTTGAAATGCGATTTCTATAGAATTTTGGACGATTTATGAGAACAATATCATTTCCTCCACCAATCAGACAAAAAATGTTTGGCAAAAGCAATGAAGAAAAGAAAAAATGGAATAAATAGTCTATTTGTGTTTTGAAATCAGAATCTCGCGATATTGTATTGATTTTTCGATTGAAATAGATTAACTGGTTGTTAAACAGAGAATATGATTTTCCTATGAAAACATTCGTCCAAAATTCTATAGAAATCGCAATTCAAGGTTCATGCCTGAAATATTGCACCTCGCGTAACTTTTGATCTCATCGAAAGAACTTTTCGAAAACTTCAGACATGCTAGCTTTATATTTCAACAATCACTGTGCAAAATTTCAATAAAAAATGTTGCGTAGTTTCAGAGATATTGCAGTTTGAATGAGAAAAGTCCAAAAAGTCCGATTTTCGTAAAATTACTGTTTCTCAGGCCACACAAACTCGAGAGAGCTCAAATTCTGTGTGATAATAGTGTGATAGTTGATCTATCTAACGCAAAAAATTTGATCAAAAACTATCATCAGAGTAAAAAGTTATGGAAGTTCAAAGTCGAAGTGACAGTGCGCTTGCTTCCATTTTCTATACAATTATGAACGGTACTGTATTTCGTTCCGGAACCGGTCAGATTGGCCAAGGCCACGACCCCTTCATGAAGAGGCCAAGAGCTTTCTATCAATATGTCGCAAGTTTCAATCCGATAACTTTAACATATTTCGTTCTGGAACCAGCCAGATAGGCCATGGCCATGACCCAGTGTCCCCGAATCGATTTCGTTTATGAAGAGACCAAGAGCTTTCTATTGGTATGCCGCAAGTCTCAATTCGATAACTTTGACATATTTCGTTCCGTCTCCGAACCGCCTCTAATATCGATTCCCTTCATGCTGAGGCCAAGAGCTTTCTCTCAATTTCTCCCAAGCTATGTTCCGATACCTTTCAGTTACTATTTGGAACCACTTATCCTAGGGTTGCCATCCGTCCCGCTTTTTTGTTGAATGTCCCGCTGTCCCGCTTTTTCCTCAAAATGTCCCGCTTTTTTTCTTGGAAAATGTTTACAATGTTAACTGACTGACACCGGAAAAAAAATCAAACTATAGTCTCAATTCGAATATGATGAACAGAAAATCTTTCAAATCAACTTTTTCTTAAAATAAGCAGCATTTTTCATAGCTAATATAAGACAATACAGAATATATCAAAAGCTCTTAGCATTACAGTGAGATTCTGATTCAGTTAAGTGTTCTTGCAGCACGTAAGCCAATGTATGAAAAAAAATATTGTTAAAGTTGCCTCCAAATAATTATAAATTATAGAATTATAGACATAAACTTTTTTGCCGGAATCTTAGTTAAATTTCCAAATATTATACACCACCTTTTTCGACTCAATTGTCTAAGGTATATAAAGATGGAAGTTTTCTTAATGTTTTCAAACTTTTGAACAAATTACCAAACAAACTATTTTCTATAAAAATGCACAATGGTTTTCAACGCGGTATCAAATCCACCGTTTACATGTACGATTTTAAATATTTTCTCTCAAATAACGTGTTAATTTGCGTGACCCCTGGAAAAAATGGTGCATATGACACAAATCACTATGAATAGAAGTCATGTTAGAAAAACTGAGCAATATCAATCTGCGTTAAAAAGATACCTTAGTGTTCTTTCTATGAACAACTTTGGTTGATGGTAAACGTATAAGTTTGGCTACAAAATTAAGCTCTTTTTTAAATTTTCTTAAATGTCCCGCTTTTTATTGCTGTGTCCCACTTTTTTTCGTGAAATGTCCCGCTTTTTTCTCAAAGTATCTGGCAAGCCTAACTTATCCTTATATTTTTCAACAGCAAAACGAGGGTTCTGAAAAAATATTATCGGGATCCATCAGCAAAGAAATTTATCTTTATCGTTCCGAGCGTACGACAACGACAAAGATTCATTTTTTTTGTCATGAAAAGTTCAAGTTGGGACTATGTCATTATCATGCGATAGCAGGCGATTTTTGATTCACTGCTTAGGACTCATGTCTGAGGTCATGTCTCAAGTCTCAGGTATCATGTCGAAAGTCTCAGGTCTCAGGCACAATTTTCCCGTATGTTTGGTTAACGTGCCACTATTAAGCCTACCCCCATTCTGATTCTTAGGTCTCAAGTCTCAGGTCTCAGGTCTTAAGTGTCAAGTGGTCGAGTGGTTAGCATGGTGAGACGGTAATCGCTGGTCCACTGATGGCATGGGTTGGATTCCCATCTCGGTACTGGGTGTTAAATGTTAATCTTAAGTTTATTCAGTCTGTGTAAAGCCTAAATCGGCTAAGACGGCGTGTGTCTTTTAAGTTATGTACAGTGGTGTTCGAAATAATAGCAGCGCAAGTGAAGCGCATCGAATTATACTGCGTACTTGTATGAGTGTTGTCCTCTGCTAACAAATGTTACGCACGTTAGTGTATTGATGAGTGATGAGTGCAACGCTCGACTATTTCGATGCACTACGCACTTGTTTACTTTATTCGGTTGCCATTTTGAAAACATATCGTTCTTGGGCTGTTCGAAAAAATAGCAGCACAGGTTACAAAGTGCACTAAATCGCTGAAGTTTTGAAGAAATTCATAGTTTTCGATGTGAATTTGTTGTGGTAAGAGACATGAAGGTTCCATGATGAGTTTTGGTTGATAAGACATTACCGAAAATCTGCAATATTTCAGCAAAATTGGTCGCTCGAAGCATTGTACGTTCGAAGAACGAAATCACATCAAACGACTGATTGCAAGCGGAAAAACATATCGTGAAGTTTAGGAACTGCTTAAGTGTTCTGCGAAAAAGGTATACAATGCATTGCAATGGAAGTAAAACGTCTGATTCGTGGCAGAAAGCGAGCAACAGCTTCACGAACTGACCGGAAGATGATTCGGTTGGTGAAAATGCAACCACACATCTCATCAAGAGCGCTGAAACAAGAGTTGGATCTTCCCATCAGCACCTCAACAGTAAGAAAACGTCTGATTGAAGCTGAATTGCAAGCTAGAAGCCCGAGGAAAGTGCCCCTACTAACTTCACGACATATTCATAACCGCTTGAACTTCGCCAACTCTCACGTCAATTGGCCCATCCAAAAATGGCGTAACATTTTGTGGACTGATGAAAGCAAAGTAGAGTTGTTTGGTTCCAGCGGTAGGCAGATGTTCGTCAGACGTCCTCCAGGTGCAGAATTCCAACCCCAGTACACCGTGAAAACGGTTAAACATGGTGGTGCCAAAATCATGGTGTGGGGATGTTTTTCGTACCACGGTGTTGGGCCCATCCATCGTATAGACGGTATCATGGACGCAGTTGGTTACGTAGAAATTCTGCAGAATATCATGCTACCATACGCAGAAGAGGAAATGCCCTTGAAATGGATCTTCCAACAGGACAATGACCCGAAACATACCAGCAGACGAGCAAAAGCGTGGTTCCGGGACAATAACGTTGATGTGATGGATTGGCCTGCTTAATCGCCGGACCTCAATCCTATCGAAAATTTGTGGGGAGACATCAAAAAGGCAGTTTCGAGGCAAAGCCGACAAATGCAGAGCAACTATGGGTTGTAGTTCGCCGTGCATGGTCAGAAATACCTGTCATACGGTGCCAAAAGCTTGTGGACTCTATGTCACGCCGTTGCGCTGCAGTGATCAGAAATAACGGGTACACAACGAAGTATTGATGTCATAAATGACTTTCACATGGAGAAAGACTTGGTATGAATTCATTATTTGTTTTTAAAAAATATTTGATTTCTTGCTGCTATTATTTCGAACAGGGCAAAAATCATTTTTTTATTATTCTCAGCCTGAAATTGATATTCTAATCCTAAATCTTTTGTATTTCTAATGTACCACTAATATGCTTACTAAACCAAGAGAGAATTGAAATAAAAATGACAATACAGAAAAATGCCTAAATTATTTAAACAATTTCCGAGCCGCTGCTATTATTTCGAACACCACTGTACATGTCTTATTGTTTCAAGTTTCAGAGGTGCAGAATTTGAATGGTCTTTTTTACACGGTTTTCCGCAATTAGCACTGTTTTTTTACACGGTTTTCGGGAATAAGCACGATTTTTTTACATATATCAGTATAAAATACCTTACCGTAATTTAAATCAGAAGAAAATTATTCGTGTCATGAATCAATGAACAAATTCATTGATTTTGATGACATTTTTATTTGAAATTAAGGCCAAGGAGTAGGATGAAAAGTTGAAAACTATTAAAATTCGAGACAGCCTACGTGACTTGGTCAGACTTCAGGGAACAGCAGTCAGGCTTCTACAAGGTATGAGGTGCATCGTTACAGGGATTCTGATCGGGGACGTGAGTGAAACTACAATAAAGGATAAACAGTAAGTTTTAATACAATATGATTATTAAATTTGAGGGTGTGTTGATCTATTTTTTATTTAAAAATTTAGGTCCACATGCTTTTAGTTGGTTCATATTACTTTGATTTCAACTGGAATACACCAAGGTTTTATACACAGTATGAAATTCGCCTGTGATACATGGGACTTCAAATTTTTTTTTTTCAGAAATCATGTTGATTCGAGAGAACCGTGTAAAATAATCGTTCTTATGAAAAAAAAAAAAAAAACGTGCCAAATAAAGCCGTGTTTGGAATAGGGAGAAAACCAACCCTTGTAAAAAAAATCTTAGTGAATTTACGTCAAAATTTGAACAACATATGAAATTGTTTTCACTTAGAAATGCAAAAATCCTCCTGTTTTTTTTCTTTCAACACTTTTTTGATACGGGTTTGGGCAGTAGATCCTGGCGCTACGAAATGATTCCGAACGGAAAACACACACTTCTTTTAACATATTCAGTATAAATAAGATCCACTGTCTGATTTTGGGTTCTGTTCAGGTTAAACGTGGGTTGTTTCTTGAAAAATTTACCGTAGTTTTGATTGATAATTTAGTAGCTTTTCATAGCAAAACTACCAACACTGTGATTTACCGAACCGAGAGGCCACAAACAGCCGGTGGAATGATGATGGTTTATATGCCGTGAAATTATCCTCGGTAGGTAATTAACCAAATTATTCGCTCGATCTGTGACCACCATTCAATGGCTATATGCTTGCTAGCTAGTGTCTGAACAAACATTGGAGTAATTAACGGCGAGACAGGCGTTACTAGGAGGTTTATATGAAATAGATTTTTTTTTGTTTCGGCTGTGATTTTAAACATTCATGAAATTTTACGACTGTCCCGAAAGTATATATTTTTAAAAATAATGGACTATTGAATCTCAGTGGAACTTGATTTTCAGCATCTTACAAAAATTAAAACCACCAACCCACAGAAATGCCATACAATTACCGTGATTCGATCTCATCATCTTTGGCGTTGAAGACTTAAATTCTTACCACTACGCATTTAAACTTACCCAAGGACTTTCAAAAATTAGATACTCAAGAAGGAATTTAAATTGAAAAGAAATCGAAATCTCAACGAAATATAAAACGAAATTGTTTGACGAATAATGGATACCTTTTTCCAACTTTGCTTCTAATGACTCATGAAAATGAACGGGAACAAATCTTATTTTGTCAAGAACCTTTTCAAAACCTTTTAGAACAGTTTTTTCTATGAATTCCCCCCGATTTTCACCGTGGAAATTTCATTATGGCGGGGGAATTGGAATAAAAACAGCTCTAGGAGAATTTAAACAACGGAACCATTTGGATTTTCATCTTCAACAATTGATCATCGATTCCACCACGTTTCAAAACCTAGTTTTGTCGCGTGTTGAGTTCTTGATGAAATAGATTTTTCATGTTAAGTTTCACAGGAATTGTATATGGGCCTTAAAGGTAAAATTCAGGGGCGTTTTCGAAAACTTGATTACCATCATGTCACCATCTACCGCCCAGACACCATTTACCGCCCAAAATCACCCTTTTGTTTGTATTTTGAAAAAACTGGGATGTTTTCTCCAAAAATGAGACCTGTGTTCTGTGTCGGCATCATTGTTCGATCATTTCACTGAAAAAACATCACTTAATTATGCCAACTATAGCCAGAAATTAAATGTTTAGTTTTTGGTTTCCGGTCAAATTGTTGAATTCGACGCCTGTTAACAAACTAGGCATTACTGTACTCCTAGGGCAAAAAGGGTTTTTGTTTTCAAGATAGTACCTATTTGACCTAAAATCGACTTGAAACGATAGTTTTATTTTCGTAGAATAGATTTGCATCGAAAAATTTCCGATTTTTTCAATAGTTGTTGTTTTTTGAAGCGTTTAGTGATGGGCGGTAATTGGTGTTTAAAAAAAAGTGTGGGTTCCTAATGACCGGTCACGCACAATTTCTTTGTTTTTAACGCATGTATTGTGTCAAATGTGTAAATTATAAGAAGAATTTAGTTCGATTATGTTAGAAAATGATGTTTTATCGGTGAAAGTAACCGGTTACTTGAGGCTGTTTGCCTGGAATCATCATTTTGTCAGTCAACGCACTTTGTTACAATTTGTCAAAAATTTGCAGGAAAAATTTCACAAAATGTATTCTCTCAAGTTCCTCAAAATGCTTTTGACAGCTCGTTACATGGAAAATACTAAAAAGAACAGTTTCCGTGTTGTTAGATAGTTTTTCCTTAAGAAAACCTTATTGATACCCAAAAAAGTCGAGTGGGCGGTAATAGGGCCAGTTGAACACCTCAAAATTTAGTTAATTATTTTGAAAAGCGCACATTTTTCGCATTCCACTAAATTTTTAATTGATAGTAGATCAGTTTTGAGATGTATTGGAAAAGAAAGCGAATAAAAATCTGCCGTCGTTTTTTTTATTATACATGTTTGAAGTTGAAAAACCGCTTAACTGGGCGGTAGATGGTGACATGATGGTATATATGATGCAACCAATTTTCCGCTTAATATGCGGAATATAATTTAAGAGTCAATCATATACATTTTAATATGCTGGAATGTATTATTTTAATTCAAGATTGAATCGTGTACCTGTGTTAGCACAAAACACAGATGATGTGGTACATCGAAGAAAAGGCTGTCAAAATACGGATAGAGGACAAAATATTTTTCTTATAAGAAGGGTGATATAATAATAGACACACTACACAGGTTTGGACCCTTCTGGATCAAAACAAACAAACGAAAAAGGGAATTCTGTCTGTATAGGTAAATTATACCACCGGTAAATCAGGTTTGAACGCTGTTTACCTAATTATTGTTACCTGTTCAGTTTCGATTACCGCTTAACCCTATTCTGTGTCACTATTAGAATGTTTTTTTTCGGGATTTTAAGCATCTATGGCTTATTCATCCCCTGTATTAGAATGTTGATGGCTCTAAACTTTTTTCAGACCCTTCATTCCTTTTTTATGGAGACTCTCTGAAAACTCAGATAGAAAAAAACTCTTCTAGAGTGTCAATTTGATAGTCGTTTTTCGACTGATTTGTACAAAATTTACTGCTTTATCACATTTTTGCTTTGCAAATTGACAGATAGTTAAAAAATAACCTTTGAAAAA
>NC_073693.1:143416842-143651842 GCF_029784155.1 Uranotaenia lowii
CTTTATATGGTTAAAACTCAGCTTAAAGTTGGAATAATTTCCAAAAACTGTACTTAAAATTTAAAATCTCGTTTATCGATTATCTCAGGGTGGGGTGGATAAAATTTCATAATAAAAGTTGCACTTCATTCCTTGTTTCATTAGACTGAGTCGATTTGGAGTTATTTTTGAACTTCTCAATTCATGGGGTCTAAAAAGCTTCGTTTTAGTTCAAAACTCACCAATGAGTAAGTTTTTAAGTAACGTTTACACGAGTAAATTTGAACTTTTATGTTTGTCTGGGTAAATTTTATACTTTGTACTGAAAAATCAACTAAATATTTGTTTCTTCTATGGAACCAGGCCTGCTTATCGTTTTTGTGAATTTATAAATTCTCTATAGGAAATTTCCACTGAACAACTTTGTCGGAGACCGTAACTTCGTCTCTTATTAAACAAAAAGTTAATAGGTGTTGAATAGGGGCTTGTTTTAATGCAACGAAAAACAATAAATTCAATTGACAACACTGCTGGGTACCTAGCGAGGTATTACACGTCTATTTATCATGCAAAACTTCACGAAGCTCCAGCAGTGATATTAATTTAATTTATTGTTTTTCAATGCCAAAAGACAAGCCCCCATTCAACATCTTATAACTTTTTGGGCTAATAAGATACGAAGTAATGGTCTTCTACAAAGTTTTTCAGCTGAAAATTTCCTTTAGAGAATTTATAAATTGGCACAAAAACCTTGCGTTCGGTTCCATAGAAGAAACAAAAATGCTATTGATTTTTTAGTCAAAATATTCAATTTTCTTGTGCAAACCTAAAAGTACAAATTTACTCATGTAAATGTTTCTGAAAAATTCTACAAAAAATCATTGATGTGTTTTGAAAAAAACAAAAACGAAGCTTTTTAGATCCCAGGGTTTGAGAAACTCAAAAATGACCCCAAATCAACTGTTGTTTATCTTGTGAGCTGATTTGGAAACAGCTGAGTGGAACCTGCTTTGTGGACATTTAGTTGAAATATTTTTGAAAGACTAACCCAATTACAACTTTAGCTAAAGTTTGATCATTTTCATCAAATAGTCCGACCGTGCAAATTTGTGTAGACCATAACTTTGATATCTAACAAGTTATTGCAGATCGGTTGGGTTTATTAGAAAACTCGATACTCCAGAGCAAAACTGCCGTTCCAAGCAAAATTGTCTCATGTGACTTTTGGGCCATTTTCACTTTTGTGCTGGAAACGGTCTCTTTAAGTGTTAACTTTCGAATAAAAACACAATCAAGTATACTTTGAAAAAAACCTAGCAATTGCTTTTGCATAACTAAATCGATCAGTCGAGTAGTCACTTGAAGCAATTGCTTCGGTTGCTATGAATTAAGTTTGTTTTGACAGCTGTTTTCTCAGACAGAATCTTTTCCTTTTAGAACAAGCTAGTTTGGTATGAATAAAGCTCAAATCTGAAGCAATTGCTCGACAAATCTTCAAACAATTGCTTTATTTTCTAAGCATGCTGCAGCAAATTTATCAAATTGGCAATATTGCATTTCAAAACAATTCGAATGGGTATTTTCACCATGGATAAACTAAAATAGAAGTGATAATTCTTTTTTTTATATTCTTTGTGTTGTATGGAATGATTCGGCTTACATGAAATTGCACAAATCGAATAGCAAACATTCCAGATTACCGGGAATAGTGGAAGAATTCCCAATTGGCCCGACTTGGAATAATATTTTAATAATTTTGAAAGATTTTTGTTTTGAAGTTTCAAAAAAACATTTTTTATTCTTAAAAATCTTAAATATGATTTAAAAGCAGCTGATTTTATTTGGTAAAACCCTTTTTTCGGGTGAACAAACTGTTTCTTGCTTGCTAGACCAAATGAAATTGCCCAACAAACGAACATTTCAATCTGCGTTTTTAAAGCTTGTCATGCATGACCTAAAACGCTTTCCGATCGTTTTTACGCCCACCACACGCACCGCTGAAATCGTGGCTGTTTCAGCCGTAATTTTCAATTTTCTGATCGTTTTATTTTAATTTACTTAAGAAAACTACAGATTCTGCTTGTTGAATAGCTCTATTTTTCAAAGCAAAAGCTATGTTCTAAAGTTTTAGTACACATCCGCTAACCCTTATTCTTACCACTATTTGTTCTGAACTTGTACGAAATTTTCATGAAGGTAGTTGTCTTTATGTTGATATTTTTACGCAAGAATGTCACACTGGAGAAAATTCTATGGAAATGCTAATTTTATCAAAAAATTCTCTTAAGATGAATTTTAACTGAAAGAACACTTAAATAGAGGGTGGGCGAGGATCCTTGAGTGTTTTATTCAGAGAAATTTTCACCAACACATTTCGGTAGGTACTAATTTGGGGGTTAAACCATCCATGGAGGTCCATCAAACAAGCGAGGTGTTCTACTCTACACATTTTTTTTAATTTTCAATCATGATGGATGATGGATTAAGGTTATTTGACAGTAATAATCTTGACTTAAAACTGATTTCACCTCACTACACCTTGAAAACTAATCCCAAGTTCAGAACTCAGCTACAATTTAAGAAAATTTCACTTATTGGTAGTAATTAATTTTTGAGTTCTAAATTTTAAATAAGATCAAACTCACTTCAGAGACTCTGGTTCCTTATAGTAAAAATCGGAATTGTATTTGTGTTTTCATTTTTTTGATTGTGTATCCAGTTTAGGATTCTTGATTTTCGGTTCGAATCATAATTAAAAATTGAAATAAATAGCTAGCTGTGTTCGAAATCTTCGTTTAAATTTTGTTTAACATTTCCTTCAAATTTTAAATAATGATTTTCGAAACATAAACGCATTTTTTACATTTAGTTAATATTTTTGAATATGAATTTGAATAAAAATTTAAAAATCATTCTGAGGTTTTGTTTCAATCTTAGATATATTCAGATTCGAAATTCATGGACTTTATTTTATGCAAAATTAAAACGGCGAAATAGAATCATCATTCGTTCTATTTTATTTAGATTTGAAAGTCGGATTATGTATAAAAAAATAATTGAACTAATGAATAATTATCGAAACCCAAAATATCAGAATTACAATTATGAATCCATGATTGAGGGCTCTGGAACTGATTTCAATTCTTGGCTCATATTTCGAAATTCAGAAACCGTGTTTATGTCTATTTTAGAAAACGTTTTGAAACTCCAAAACAGATTGAAAATTCAAATATTGAATTCAAATTCATAATTCAGATTCAGCCCGTCAATAAGTTCCAATCAAAATAAAATTATCCAGATGACTTTTTCGGCAAAGAATTTTAATTGCATGAGATCGCAATTTAACATTAACCAAAGTCAGTTCGTTTGCACAATTCAGCCGAAAAAGACAAAATTAAGTAGAATTAGAGTTCATTTTGCAAGTTTTGTGTAAAGAAAAATTTATTTTAAAAAAGCCATCCACAGCAATTTATTTTTAAATAAAAATTATTAATGAAGTTTACTCTCTTAAAGAAATTGCAAAATTTTTATCTTTTACTTTTAATTTTGAAAAATGGATTTATTTTTAGATTTTTTTTTTCATTCGAAGTTGAAGGCTTTCTAAAGAAAACTTGTTGTAAGTTAAAGTTCAATAAACAAAATTAAGCTGGCCAGATTATCTTGTTTTACCCGGATTATCCCGAATATTAATAAAAAAACATTGGAAAGGTATGGCCTGGCCTGGTTGCCCTTTTTTTAAATATCCTGATTTTGTCCAGATTCATTCACATTTTTTTTGGAAAATCAAACAAAACATGAAATTTTTCAAGCTACATTTATAAAAATTAACATAAACGATTTTTTTTCGAAGCCTGAAATACGATTCAAAATCTGGTTATGATTTTCGATGAATAAATAATGATTCAAATGTTTTTTTTTTCTTGATTTTAGTTAAAAGTTTCTAGTTTTTTGACAAATTTTCGCGAATATTGTCCGGGTTTTCGTTTGAAAATTTGGAAATAGAGTGTTAGAATTCTGCCAGGATTTTACTAAAATAGCCGGGATTTGACCGGCCCGGATACGTGCGGGCAAGCCAAAATCACCAGATGCAAATTCTAAGAATTCAATCATCGATGAAAGTAAGTTTCTTTTTTTTGTCACAAAAGGATTCTTTATGTAAATCCTAATCATCATTTGAAAGATTTTAGAATGTATTTTCAAAAGCTTCAATTTAACACGAGAAACTATTTATGTAAAAGAACTTAAAAATGAATAATGAAAAAGTATTTTTTAAAAATTTTTGTCATTCATGCATTGTTTGAGCAAAAATAGGTCACCAAAACCCCCTCCATCAGTCAGTTCTTCCTACGGCCCTGTACTCAATTAAACTTTTTTATAAACGAAGAGGAACGTATTCCTCAAATCACGGTATAACTTAACTTTTTTGTGAAAAACAGAAACTATAAGAGCTTTTAAAATGATAAAAAAAGTATTTGTATAAGTTCAGAAAAAAGTTGGAAATAGAGCTGAAATTTCAATCGCGTTTTTGCACGTTTTTTCATGAGACAATGAGGCTTTGAACGGGAGAAAACGTCTCAAAATTTCATACAAACTTCAAGCTCGTTGAACGATCCATTTTCGTGGTCCGATCTGGCTCAAATTTAGCATGGAACCTTATACTAGGCCTAAGATTAATTTTGACCTGTTTGACATTTCAAAGGTTTTAAATTTCAGAAGCAAATTTGGAGCTCTCTAATGCATAGTTGCAATGCAAGTTGTGCTAAAAATTGAAAATAAAAAATGGCCACAGATACACGAATACTGGAATACTTGATGAAAATATATGAAATTTTTTATAAATTTTTGAATGTGCGTGGAATGATTGAAATATTCCTTCAAAATAAATAACAACATTACCACGAAGTTTTACTCACAGACGCTACCAAAGTGATACAATTTTGTTTCAGCTATAAAAAAGCATAGATTAAATTATTAATATGTGGTTAATAGAGGTAACAATAATAAAAATCTGGTATTTAAATTTTGTCCAAATCGAAGAACAAGATTTTTCTCTTTCTGAAGCTTTCTATTACTTCTACAAAAAGATGCCGAAATTTTGCCATGTAACGTTCAGTTAATTTGATAAGTTTTTTTTAAACATTTTTGTCCATATTATCCACACTACCAACAAATCATCAGATCAGATGAATTATTATTTTGAATTCTCAGTTCTAGTAGGCAATACTCCGAGGACATGCTAAGGAAGAAAAAGTCTTAGGAGGAAGGCATTGCTTGATGTTATTTGGCGAAGGTAGTTGTCGAAAAACACCTACCATATGGCAGTATCTCAATGCGTCGCAGTTGCACATTGCTGTTGTTCGGCTGGTTCGCTGAAATTGTTCCGCGAGTCGGAGATGACGTTTGACATTTTCTTCGTCTCTGTTTTGGGCAAAACCGGGCTTGCGCGTATTGTTCTTTGTGCCGACCGCCCAGCGCCGCCGAACGTTTTGATACCCAAGCAAGGAAGGAAGGAAGGAAGCCGGGAGGGAATGCGAGGAACTTGTCTCCGGAAGCTGTGGCTTATAGGAAGCTTACACTAAACACAGCAACGTTACAGGACTGATATGCGGGGTTACGGTCTCCATTGAATGTGACACACACAGACGACAAAAGAACACCGAGAAACAACAATGGCTTTACCCCAAACTCACTTCCGTTCTTCTAATCGATTCGCAGTGGCAAGTAGCACGTTTGTAGCAATTGATCCAAGTACAATATGGTTCCAGCTGCACTTGATACGACTAATACCACCTGTCACACGTTTCAAACAAAGCCCGTTTGTTCAAATGAGACGTTCCATCTGGATCTGGGCCGATGCCAGCTGTTCACCATATGTGACACCAAACTCACTAGCCAAACACCTTCAATCACTAGAAAAGCCCTGCCGATGTCCCAAAATTACCGATAAACAGTCTCCTCGACAAAAATATCCAACCGGAAATCGTCAGGAAACTACGCGACAATCTGCTACAACCAAGAGTTCCGAATTCCGTTCCGTTCCGAATCTTTCGATACGATACACACCGTCCTCGAACGTAACTGCCGGCTGTTTTGTGTCCAAAGTGGGAAACAATCGAAAACACAGTGAGAACCAGCAGCGCCGAGGAACCGAGGAGCCGAGGACGAATGATTCACACCGAAACCGTCGCGTCGTCGTTTGTGATGATCGGTCGGTGGAACGGAACCCACCAGCCACCACAACTCAGTCAGAGGGTGGGATGAGTGAGAGAGGCGAACCAGGAGGAAAACGACGCTACTGCTGAAGATTTCCCAAAACATCCACGATTCACACTCTTGACTCTCTTTCTAGGATGGTGGTTCTCACTCGCCTAACTGCCATAAGTTAGCTGCTAGCAGCAACTCTAACGCTAACAGCACAGCACACACGTCCAATCTAATAGGACTTAGAAGAGGACGTGGCGGCATGCACTTTTCTGTGCTCTTCGTCCGGATCTGCGAGGCGATAAACGTGTCTGGCTGGCAATGATGATGATGTTGATGACGGACTAACGGACAGACGACCGAACCGACGACAATCGTTAAGTGGTGGGTGTTTAGGCAAAAGGAATTAAGGGGGATTGCATTCAGCCCATTTAGCGTGCTAGTCATCTGATTAGAATGCATTCGTCGGACGTTCTTGGATGTTGATTGTTACAACTTGTTGGAACTATTTATTTGATTTTTGAAGATTAGACTTACACATTGGATATTATTAGATGCATTGCATATTTTAAAAAGAAGTTTGTAAGGCTTTAAGTCTAATATACGTATCACAAATAATATTAAGACACATAATCATTCAAAAGGCACCATTCAAAATTCACATATAGTAAGTGAATGGTTCCCGAGTAAATTGCAAATATTTTCCATTTTGAATATGGTTTAGAACACTGTAAACACATTTAAAGTTAATAACAGGCAGTTTAGAAACATTTGTGCATTTTATGTGCCTTTGTTGTGTATGCAGAAGACAATGAGCTTTTCAATTATTAATTCTTCAACTTTAAAGTACCATATGATACCAATTTGGATTTTTTTTATACCGTACATACCGTACCGTTCATTGATATTTTGAATAACAAGTTTGTATTTAAGAAACTATTGTAGCTCAGTGGTAGCTCTCAATTTAAGGGATATGGTTCAAATCTCTAATTGCTTTTTTGTGTTCACCCTAGTGGCGCACCGGTTGTGCACTAAGTGCTGTAAAAGCATTTTTTTCTAAATGAAGATGACAGCAGTTAGTGCTCAACTAACTGGTTGGCCACCAGATGAAAACAAATACGCAGCAAGTTATGACTCAGAGTCGTGGCATGTCGAAAGCATTTGATGCAGCTGGTGTTAATGAAGTATTGAAGGTTTAATCAATAACGGGTATTCGAGTAAATATTTTGATTTGTTAGAGTCTTATCTGACGGGCAGAGTCTGATCGGCTTGATATGAAACATGTATCTAGCATCTTCAGGAGTACCTCAAGGAAGTCATCTGGGACCTCTACTTTTTCTAGAGTTGATGAACAGGTTACCCGAATCGCTTTTGGATGCACGTATTGATCTACGCCGATGATATTAAGATATCTTGCCGTGAACAAAATTGACGATTACCGGGCTATTCAGTTGGATTTGAATGCGTTCTTAGATTTTCCAGTCCGAGCAAAACTCAAATTGAACATTTAAAATACACACTCACCAATTCAGCCCATGTCGCTATCTACTCTTAAATCAGAGAAGAGAAATATAGAGTTTCCAACGCACATGACTAAGGCATAAAACTAGATTCCGGTTTGACCATCTGAGATCAGATCAATAGCCTAGCTTCGGATGGTCTCGCGATTTTTGGAGTAGTCTGCTAGGGAATTGGAAGACTTACGCAATCAAATGCCTGTATGTTCGCTTGATGAGATCAAAGTTTGATTTTGCAAGCATAGTTTGTAACAAGTACATATAAATCGATTTTAAGCTATCTGTTTTGGATAGTAATGCAGAGAGAATTCTATTTGGAATGGTAGTGATCGGAAATCCACAATTACTGCACAATTTTCAACAATTAGCCCAATTTATCTCTATCTGAGGACTGGTTTCTCTCATTTTGAATTAAATTTACTCATTTTTCCGCACAATTTGACACAATTTAACAGAATTTCAACCATTGGCCACACAATTTGCGTGTTCATTGACGTATCTTCTTTCTTTATCGCAGTCTACTAAGCTAAGGTTGCCAGAATTTTTTCTGCGGGTACCCGGGTCGGCAAATCCGGGAAATTTTATATAAACCTGGCAAAATCCGTGCAATTGATTCCAAAATTGACGACCAAAAATCCGGGCCATATTAGGGCAAATTTTGACAAAAACCAGAAATTATTCAACAAAAAGCAAGTAAAAAAATGTTTTTCATCAAAAGTCATCGACAGATATTAAATCGTACTTTAGGCTTCCAAAAAACTTTCCATGATTATTTTTAAGAAACTTGCTCAAAAAATTTAGTTATGAAGGCAAAAATAAAATCACATTTTTTTGCACAATTGGTTTTTTTTGTTGGATTTGCAAATAAAGTAAATAGATCCGGGCAAAATCCGGGCTACTGGGCCGGGCGGACTGTTTCCAAATTTTGTATTAAATAGTCGGACAAACCCGGATAAAACAGGGCAACCTGGCAACCTTATCTTAAGCGGTTCGTGAAATTTAAGGCAAGGAATCTGGCTTGATGAGAGTAAATACCAGATTTAATAAATATTAGGTTATGGCATTTAATAGATTTGGTCCTGCTGGAGAATCAGCACCGCATAAACGACTTATTTCCTTAAAAATGGTCGTCCTTTCTACGTTCCCGCATTATAGCTTATTCCAGCAATGTTGTCTTAATAAGACGTAGACTCTTGAACTTTACTTTTTTCATCAGTCCCAAAGAAAGTGTGAATACTTTTCTTTCAAATGGAAGTATCAAGAAAAACTAAAACAGAACTGCAAATTCACTTTAAAATGAGTTTTAATACCTTGATAACTAGAAAATACAATTGAAGTCAATGTCTCGTCTTATAAATAGAATCTTTCCTAAAAATTTATTTAACAGATTAATAGCAACCCGCATACTAAAAAACCATATCTCAAACAGTCTCTACGATACATCTACGGTTTCAGAAATAGTGATTGTATCTGTAAACGTAGCTGTTCTTCTAAACTTTACTTCGCCAACGATAACAACGAAATATGAACGTTCATGTGAACACGTGCGATGGTATCTGAAAAGGTGATAGAATGATTTGAACGATTTTCTTTAATTTTTCTTTAAACGTAAAACTGAACTCTAACCGTAAAACAACCCGTCCATCCCTTGTGTCATACTTGTCATACCCGCTCGTCAAAATCAACGAAATGCCCGGTCAGAGATGCCAATTGGTTTTGTACAAACTCAGTACACAATTATGGAAATAATTTAATTTTTTCTACTATCATTATACTTAACAAATTTCAGCTCTTGATTTAGGCCGATGACATATAGTGCACGTGATGCGTGTAGCGCCGATGTGGTCTAGCGGATAGGCTGGCGCGAGTCTGGTTTTGGTATGCCAGGCGTACTGGGCTCGATTCCCGGTATCGGCAAGAAAAGTTTTGGGTTCGAATCCCATAAGTGGCCGACAGGTAAGATGTGTTTTCTCTTATAACTGAATTCGGTACCCGACAGATTTCAAGTTCATGACGAACTGCTCCAATTCATCTGAATTTGAGGTCTTTCATTAGAAAAATTGCAGAATCTTTAGATATTTTTTTTTTATTTTTCTTATAGTTGTCTAAACCAACCTTTCATTTAACCATGTCAATCATTAAAAATTTCTTAAAGTCATTAAGTCAGTAAGTAGGTCTAAAAGCATTCGATCTAAGCCAATAAATCTTTTTTAATTTTCACATTTTAATCTTATAATGGTACAATTTTGAAAATTTAGTCTAGTTGGCATCACTGCCGAGTGCTGTCAACTGAAATAGAAGAAGAATACGAAAAAAAACAAGATGTTTCGTTTTTCGCGTTCAACTTCAACTCGTTCAACCTTCTTAAGTTCCAGCAGCAACAATTCCTCTACGATTGTGGTCCGGCGGACGGACAGACTTTTAGGACCCACTGGGGGACATCAGCGCAAAAGGTAAATTTCATTAACATTAGAATTTATTCGAATGTACGAAGAAGGTTTCCTTTATTTTAGCAACTGGAGCTGGAGGAGCAATGTTATGCTGGGAGGAACATAACTACGCTGGAAGGAACATCGAACGATGGATGGATTTATTGACCAGCAGCTACGTCAACGTTCCGCCCGTGTTTCGGAAATACCTCTTCCTGGTAGAGGAAAGGAAGGAAGGATTCCGGTAGCGCCGAAATAATGAAAGCACCCATTCGCTGTGCATGTGGCCGGATGGGATCGTTGTTGTCGATCCCTGACAACAACTCTGATATCCAATTCTTGATGGATGATTTTGTAAGTGAACTAAATGTATAAATATTTAATAAATAATTAAATTCAAACCAAAATATTTTCATCAAAAGATCCGAAAACCCTGTATTAAAATTTGCACATGTGTGCGTGCCACATTCACGTATGATTCCAATAAGCGTAGGCATACCTTCGGAAGGTACGTTTTGTCAAATCGTTTCAGAACTTTTACAGCCAGTGTTCAGTTACAAGAGAACTCTAAGAATAACTGTAGTGAAAACAGTTTGATGACCAAAATACGTTTTCCACGAGCGGTTTTTGGACGTTATCTCAATTGTTTGCAGAACAGTTCCTCCATACAATCGTTTTAACAGTTTTAAACAGTAACATAACTTAACGCCATATTCAACAGACCGTCGTTTTGGACTTCACATTAAGTGGAATGTTTTTTACGATGTCAGTTAATGTTTTTTAAAAGTTTTTTTACGCTGTTCCAAATGATTGTATAACTATTGTAGTAACTGTTTGGTAACAGTATTTTTCTATTCGGGAAGGAATCGGCATTTTTTGGTGAGTATTTTACAAAAACATATTTTTTTATGAAGAAATCAGCGTCCTGAATTCCGATTCTAGGAGTGAAATTGCATTTCAGGAACGTTTTTGAAACTGCTTCAGCCGAATTTTCCAAATGGATTAGATTTAGCTTGATCGCCTATGAAATGACTTCCAAAAAATGTTAAACCATAGTGGTATTACGAACATATTCAACCGATCAAAAATAATTGTTTTTAAGGTATTTTCAGCAATGTATGACCAGTTAATCGTTAATTTACGGATAATTTTTCTATCCGAAAATTCACCGCAGATGCTTAAGAATTAAAAACTTAAGAGAGGCTTAAGAATTAAATGGCTCAAAAACTAATAGTGTTATTCATAGTGTAAAATAATTAGGAAGCATTTGAGAGGCATTGAGATAATCCGGTATCTAGTATCTTTTGAAAATTTTGGTACGATTCGTCGTATTAAAGGGTGATACGGTCAAAATTTGGTCAAGGGAAAACGCGTGTAAATCGGTGAAATCGTTTATTTAAAAAATCAAATTAAATTTCTTTTTCATGTTTAATTAGTATAAAATTCAGGAAAAATATTCAGTTAGGCTTCCGCTTTTCCAAATCCGAAATGCCGGGCCTTACGCTTAACCCCTGCCATCAGATTTTGTACAGCCACCTTGTCCACCTTCTTCACCGCAGAAAGCCAGTTTGCCTTGAACTGCTGCTCATCCTTAGCAGTTTTTTTTGGTCTTCTTTAGGTTCCGCTTGACAATAGCCCTGTATTTCTCAATTGAGCGGAGCTCTGGCGTGTTGGAAGGGTTCTTGTCCTTGGGAACCACCTGCACGTTATTGGCGGCGTACTACTCCATGGCCTTTTTACCGTAATGGCAAGATGCCAAATCCGGCCAAAACAGTACGGAACAACCGTGTTTCTTCAGGAAAGGCAGCAGACGTTTATTCAAACACTCTTTCACGTAAATTTTTTGGTTGACAGTCCCGGAAGCTATGCAAGTGCTGTTTTTCAAGCCACAGGTACATATGGCTTGCCAAACCAGATATTTCTTCGCGAACTTTTACAGTTTCATGTTTGTTTATTTTTCATTTTGTTTTCAGTTTCATTTTGTTTATCATCGCGATTTGGAGTCATTACCTTCTTGTAAGTCGATAGTACGCTCGTTTTTTAGCTCGATGCACGGTTGTAGACGATACACCCAGCTTATTTGCGGCATCTCAGAGAGAGAGAGGTTAGGGTTTCGCTTGAAACTACCAGCAACTCTCTTTGTCGTCTCAGCGGCTTTCGATTCCTCCCCGATCCAGACTTCCTGGCTGTCGACAAACGTTCCCCAAACACTTTAATTACATTTGTAACGGTTGATTTGGCAACTTTCAGCGATTTTGCCAGCTTTGCGTGCGAGTAGCTCGGATTTTCGCGATACGTGGGCAAAATTTTGATACGCTGCTCTTCTTCCTTGGACGGCATTTTGACAATTGAAGAATGAATTCCAAAATCAAAATAGGAGCAACATTCTACACACACACACCTTCAAAATGAGAGGTGTTCAGGTTTTTTAAATGCAAAATTGAAAGAAATTCGTCAAGTTGATATTGGCCAAATTTTGACCGTATCACCCTTTAAACAAATTTTCAACCATTTCGTTTAAAACGCCATCTCATAAGTCAGCAGTAGTTTGAGATTCATTGGTAAGAAAATGACCAGAAAATAGCATTGACCTTAACGTACAAGGTTGAAAATTCTCTAAATATTACTTATAAGATGCAGTTTTACTGCCCAAATATAAATATCTACCGTTTGAATAGTTATTGTAGAGCCCAACTGTCTTTGAAATAAGTTAAAAAAATGTTCTGTATTTTATGTTATTTCATATTTAAAAGAGTGTTTGAACAATATGTATATTGAAAACAATAAGAAGGAAAAATAAGTGGCAATTATATTCTCGAATATTATTCATTTTTTTGTTTGGTCTTAAACTGACCTGTGCAAAAGTTCAACTCACTCAGACTTCATTTTAGAATGCTTAGAATTTGGATTTTTACCATCAAAAACCGTCTCTTCAGTGAAAAAATAAACATTTTTCATTCGACTTCCTTAAAGGATGAATTAGTTGTGATGCATTTAAGTTAACAAGTAAAAAAGGTTTGGAAAGCCATTTCAGGACGTGAAGCCGACTATTACGATTGAGATGCATTATGTTCCATGTACAATTGCAGAAGTTTTATGTTCCCATCGCACAAAAACAGCATATAGATCACAAAAAAACTTATGTAAATACAGTTTTTATTGCTCAAAGATAGATGGTACGTGTTAAACAGGTAAAACAAGAGAATGTAAATTTACAGCCGCAGCCCGTGGCGAGGAGGATAGCCTTCAAATCTTCAAAGCCAGCGGGCATGAGATCGAATCCCGGTCACGGCATACATTGTACACTTTCTATGGGTAGGTGATTTCAGCATTTGTAAGATGCTAACAACCATATCTTCTAAAGATGTACGCTTTGATTTAAGAAAAAGGAATCTCTTCGAGGAAACAGCAAGTTTTATTGAGATCCTATAAGTGTTTGGGTTCGTTTAAAATCAACATATTTAAAAAAAAAAATAAGGCTATTTTCCAACGACTCTTATAATTATTGGCATCACGAGAAGAATCGGTCTATCCTTGCCGTCAAATTTAGATCATACATACTAAGATTTCATTCCATTTCCAGCAAAAAAAAAATTAATTGATTTTTTGGATCAGGACCATTCCTAATGAGCGTTGATCAGGGGACTGAGATAAACGGAGAATCATCGTCAATGATCAAACAAATTTTGCAGCCAATGATCGAATTTGTTATAATTTGTTGCAATTTGTTAGAGAGAACTAGAAGGTTTTAGTTAAAATGAGAGACACCGGTGCTCAGAGAGAGTGAAAATGTGCTAATTGTTACGATTTGTTAAGCAGTTGGAATTTTGATCATTACCATTCCAAATGCAAAGAATTCTCTTTCCACTGCAATCCCTTGGCGTTGACACTAGGTTTACGGAACCCATCATTAGGACGGGTTGGAAATTTCATTTGGCAAATTAAAAAAATCATGAGTTTCTAGGAGAAATCTTAAAAAAAATCCTGAGTTTCTAGGAGAAATGTTTTAAACTGTTGAATCCTATTTTAATAAGACGATTATTATCTAGTACTATGTTTTTTTCTCAAGCTTCTTAGTAAAGGATTTAAGTGTAGTTTACCTATCTATATGGTAGCCCGTCTTTTTGACGCGTTCGTGATATTGATATACCATGGAAAATGGTTCATAGTTTCTAAAAAACAAAACATAATTTTGAAGGAATTTAACATCCAGAACTCGAGTTAACTGTTAATTTTTATCTATGAGCTTTAGTTTTAGTGTTGCCGTGGTTCAAATATGAAAAGTAGGTTAATTGGAAGGTAAGTTAGCCGGTCCTAATTACTAAACGAAAGTATTCCATAACAAACAAAAACTCTTTTTAATAAGTTTAATATTTTGAATATAAATCCCGTTTCAGATTTGGATTAGAAGTTTTAGTTTCAGAGTCAGAATGTTTAAAAAAAAAACTCAATACAAAAATCAATAGACGCCTCATAATACCTAATTTCTGGCATCACTAAAGATCTTTATTGAATTTTCAATATTAAAGACCTTAACTTATCCAGCAACATTTACGAAGGCTGCAATACGTTTTGACTTGTGGTTGAAATGAAATTGAAGTTTTATTACTAGGTTTTTATGGTTTATTTTGCTTTGAAATTCCTATACTCTACAGAATGCAGAACAATAACAATCAGAAACCTTCTCTTACTTTTTTTTTGCAAGAGCCACAATTACTTGTGTTCTTTAAGAAAGATGATTCTTGATTTAAAATATAACAAATATTCCGTAATCCTAGTGTTAAAAATGAATGTTCATCGCTGTTCCTCTTCGTTGAAGGCAATTTCATATTCTCTTCTACTTAAATATGTTGAAGATTTGATAAATGATCTAACCGATTTCATATTTTTGAGATGACAAAGCAATTTGAATGAATTTTCCTTCAAATCGCTTAAGAAAAAGGTCACACAGAACAAAAATATAATCAAATTTTAATTCCAAATCGTCACAAACATCCATTGAATTTTATATTTTGCTATGCAGAAAAGCCAAATATTTTTAGTTACATAAATATATGCAACAATAAAATGTGATGTTCTAACAAATTTCATACATTTGTCAGTTTTTCCACAACTACTTGTTGAGGCCTCTTACAAATACGTTTAAACAGAGCGGAATAGTCATTATTTCCTCCACATTCCAGAGATGAAGCGATCAAATCAAGGGTCAGGCGATGGCTGATATATTCGAGGCTTGACACACAACGCCATCCCGCTGCCAGACGGATATCGTTTTATTTTAATATGTCAATAAAATACACCTTAGAAAAATGAGCACCCAAAAATTCGATTGACACCTAACTTGAGAATTATTCAAAAATAAAATAAATCTAGAATCCAAATAGTTTCGGTGCTTTTTGAAAATAATGGTCAATTTCCAGGACTCTAAGATTACTGATTTCCGGCAGTGAGTTTGCTGATCGTTTCCAGCATTTATATTGCTAAAATTTTGCTTGAAAATCAGCTGGACAAAAAACCAGCAAAACTTTGCTGGTTTTTGTAGATTTATAGTTGCTCAAGCTTTTAACATATTCCATCGTTCAAGTCATTAGAAATCTGTTTTATTTTTCATTGCTTTACTAACTTAGAATAGATTTTGAAGAACGAAAACAGAAGTTTTTTTTTTATTTGCTTTTTGCTTTGCAGATAAAATGCAACAGGAATGTGTTTCAATTATAAACACCGATGATCAAAACGCAACTTGTCTTACTTTTGGACTTGATCATTATGAGCTCGTGCTCACACATGCAAGCAAATAAATCTCCATCATGGGTTCCATTTGACAAAACACCGACCGTTACGAGGATCTAGCTTTACAATCTTTTCCATTTCCACTTAGAAGAACGTCAACAAATGCTTCATTCCAGAGCCAGAGCCAAAGCACGTTTCTTCCAGTATAGAGGGGCGTCTACTATCAGCACATGCGCATGGGGTTTGCATTTTTCCATATTATCCTCTTCCGTAGTTCTTCTTTCCTACACCGACACATAAACCAGCAGCACCACACCAGATTCAGCAGCATTCCACTGATAGGAAATTATGATTTAGAGTTAGGAAAGGATGGCGCTCAGTGCTCACTCTCAACAACCGGAGATGAAACGAACGGATGGGCTGTGGAAATAAATAGGTACAAGAGTGGAAAACTAGACAGGCAATGTGCAATCTTCAGCAGCACCCATCAAGAGAGTGAACTGAGTGCAGCATGAGTGTGCGGAAGTGAGAGGATGAAGCGGTAGAGAAGAATGGAATGGGAAAGTGAGGACCGGTTGACGACGGGATGGATGAGCATAAAATTTATGTTGGCATGTGCTGCTGCAACTCGGCTGGACTTTGCTTTGGCTGGCTGTGCAGAACTGTGCCTACATGGTGGTATGGCTCTGGTGGCGAAGTTGGAATCAAGCAAAGTAGGAAAGGAGTAACATTATCAGCGCGATGCTTTTGGATGATTTATCGCAGATCTACACGCTCGTTGGCTCGCCATTCTTGAAAGAACGAGCAGCGCATAGAATTTCCGGTTCGGTGACGTTTGGTGATGGTGTAAATCCTAGCACTTCGCGTTGCCACATCATTCGAGCATGGTGTTGGAATGCGTTAAGAAATGTTATTACTAATTCGAGGAAACAGACCAATTAGTTGTTGAATAGACCCGATTTCTCTAATCATAAACATGAATTAATGGTATGATGAGAAACACACATCTGGAGTGATTAATTTCTTCCTTGACGGCAAAAAACTTCCCATATTTCTATGGAAATTGTCAAACAAGACGTATCACTCACTTATTCAGCCATCAGATCCCAAACAATGTTTACCCCGAAAAGCGCCTGAGCAAATACAATTATGAAAACTACACATAATTATGTGAGACACCGTCTCGCGTTCAGGTTGTTGTTTATTTTGTTCGGGCGTGCTTCTTCTTGTTCTACCCACTATAACGCTGCAAGAAAAGAAAACCAAATCATCAGGATACGCAGCCACCGTGACACTAATGGATTTGTTTTGCTCTTTTCGTCGTTCCTGTTTCGTCGTCTGAAACGCACTAACTACACAATACCTATATAGGGGGCGCATCGCTACCTAACAACACCGTCATACATAGCATATCTACATGCTGGTCCTCATTATTTGCCGAGCGGAATAGAAAAGAAACTCACTCTAAGAACCATATAACAATCTCTGCCACGTCCATCATATGGCATTGCATTAATTTCCTCCCACGCGTATAACTTTGTGTTTTTTTCGTTGGATTTGTTTTTTTTAGATAAGGTTGGGTCGAATAGTGTTTGTACTACACATTCATGAGGTAGTTTTCAAATTCAAGGTATCAATACATAGGTAGTATACATAGAACCTATATTAGAGTGCTCCAAATTTGTATGGAAAATTAAAAAACCTGTGGAATGAAATGCGCTGCATGCTGAAATTGGTCCTAGGCTAAGTACAAGATCCCATGCCAAATTTGGGCTAGATCGAACCACGGGAAGGGGTCGCTCAACGAGCCTGAGGTTTGTATAGGATTTTGAGACATTTTGTTCAGAAGGAACATGATAAACCAGTTTTTCACTAATAATTTTGGTTCCTTCGGTCCTTTTAGTCAACAAAAAAAATTTTTTTTTTAATTACAGATTCTTAGTTTTATGTTTGTAAACAACTTTTGTCCTACATACAAAATTTTTTCGCTGGGAGTTTTTTTTTTTTAAATTGCACAACAACAGGGGCTAAAGATCTTTACTTTCAGTACATTTTCGATTGTAGTTTTTACACACTTAAACCTTTCTCATAGATAAAATTTTATTTAATTTTCGTTAAAATTGTACCACAAAGAACTGCGACATTTCAACGCAAATGATAACTACTCATATTAACATGTTTTTCGAGTTGTTGTTGTTGTCTTCCAACCCCGTCTTAAAACGAGGTTTATATTTCATTTCGGCTACCTAACAAACTGAGTTTTATTTCTTAATTTTCCGTGAGAAAAGAACTATAATCAATACAAAAAGAATGAAGTGAAAAATTTCAGTTTTTTGTAGTACAATTGTAACAAAAATTATAAGACAATATAGCTATGCGACAGGTGGCAGTGTGTTAAAACAACAACCGAAAAAGTACTGAAAGTAAAGTTCCTTAGCTCCTGTAATTATGCTTTTTTTTAAATTGCTAATAAAAATAATTACACCTCTCCAAGCGACAATTACGTAATAGATGCAGACTATTCTTCAGCAACTAAAAACGTTTTCTAATAGTTGAAAGGGATTCTCGTTTACGAGCAGTATCCTTCTTTTTTTTTGTCTAAAACTGAGCTTAAGATTTGTTGAGTCTTTCAAAGAAATTACTCTCGAAATATTTATCTATCCTATATGGTAGGGATGAGCAACTCGCAGCCCGCGAGACATGATAGTTTCTTAATCATCATAAGAAACTGGCACATAGCAATTTTTTTTAATGACTGTTACCACAGAGAACAGCCGTACAAGCTAGCCCACGAAATTTGTGTAAAAATTACAACGTCCGTTTTGAACATTTTTTTGTTTTTTTTTGCTGAGACATCAGATGTCTCCAAAGAAAACTGTCAAAACAAAACTGAGAAAAAAAAAACAAAATTTATGAAAAAAAATCCCTTTAAGGATAATCGCTATTGGAGTTTCGTAACACATTCGTCACGTTGCACAAAATAGGTATGTTAAAATTTATCCGCCATTATATTCAAACTTGCAAGAAGTACTAAATGTTGAACAACGGTGTATGATACGTGAATGAAACCCGCTTTGAGATGCCTAGAATCAGTACTGCTGGGTGAGAATGATCGTCAAGAATGTTCTTATTTGACTGGACATAGCCGATGCTTCCTCTGACTTCGATAACCGTTCAAGAAGAACGGAAGCTTGATCCAAGATTTGTCAGTTATTTTCTGTCGCAGTATTAGGTACTAAAATAAAACTGTAAATTTGCCAAGATTAAAGTAACTCCAGTTGCATTTATCAAGCTTTTAAATTTTAACACACTTTTTTGAAGATTTTTTGTTTGAGCTTGTACGTCTGTTCTCTGTGCTGCTGCTGACATAAACTTTATCAAATATGCCCTTCACTTGTTCGCAGTTGAGTTTGCCCCGCAACCATCCAGATTGTTAACTTTTTCTAGAATTTTATGCGTTTGTTGTGTTCTTTGAAAGGCATATTATTTATTAAGAAAATGTTATTTAAGATTTTCTGGAGTTTCATTTTTTTTTTTCTAAAATATTTAACTACCATTTTAAAATTCATGATAGCAGATCGGAAGTAAAGAGCGAACAAATGTTCAGAAATTTTATCACTTCATCCAATTCGAAAAAGTGAATTCTGAACCTTGAACCTTGAACAAGTGAAATATTTTTGGGATTTTAATCCCAATAAAAAAAAATAAAAATAAATAAAAAAAAATAAAAAAAAATTGAATGCCAAAGACTGAGTGAACGATTTCAGATTTCTTATCGACATGAATTAGCATCAAAGTATCCGATAAAAATTTAGAATATTCGACAAAAAAAAATCTGCAAATCTGTAATTTAACCCGAACAGTTTGTTACGATTATTTGTGATGCTATTTTCATAAATTTTTTAGAAAAATTGTGGCAAGCATCAATGAATTGAGTCATTTTAATTGAAAAAAAAAAACACACAACAAAAGTCATCAGATTCTTATGAATCAGCGTGGTAGCCTACCCCAAATTGTATCTTAATTTAATTTAAAAAATCCATAAAATCTGAAAAAAGTTTCTGGAAAAATGTAAACTTTTATAAAGTTTGTTCAAAAAACTGCGAAATTATGAATTTTTTCGTGGTTTTTACTAGTTTGCGTAACATGCAAAAATGCATTCACCTTATACGGATACCCATCAAATTGTAAACCTTTATTGAAACTGTGTCGTTGGTTGACAAAGGGTCTTCGAAAACAAAATTCAAATTGTGAAAAAGCTTTTTAAAAATGCGCATTTTAAGTTTTTAAATTTCGATAACGATTCAACGTCCACCGCTGAAAAGACACTGATTATCGTTAGCTTCGGTTTGTTTTTTCGCAGTAAATATGGATGGGGGTTTTTTTTTCAAATGTAACGAATGAGTTTTTTCGTAAAAGTGAGTCATATAGCGACTTACTCTGTCCAATGACACAAACCCTGGAAACCCGCAAAAAGAGAATCAAACATTCATCAATTTCGTTAGATAAGGACTTTCTTTGTCACATCTTCGGTTGACAAGCGTACCTACATAATAATGCAATGGGTTTGATGAAGAGGGTGGGAAGATGAAATTTAAAGACTGTATTGCATGACTATAGAAACACAAGTACAGAAACGTTATAGAAATTATGGAGGCACCAGTATAGAAAAAATATCGTACAGTAGTTTGTTGTTAAGAAATTGTTTCTAGATGTCAAGATGAGTCAAGAAGAACGATGATCTAGCGCTTAGGAATAGGTTGGTAAAGAGTTATTTTTGTTTCTTTTAAAATAAACTTTCGAGATTGCCCAGTTTTATTCGGGTTCGCTCGAATATTTAATACAAGATATGAAAAAAGTCCGGTCCAGCCCAGTTGCCCAGATTTCATTGAAAAAGCACGGATTTACGGCGTCCGAAACGAATTGTTTTGAGCAAATTTTATAATGAATAATTATAAAAGGTTTTTTGGAAGCCCAAATAAGATTTGAAATCTGATGATAAGTTTTGAAGGAAACAGATTTTTTTAACTTTTTATTTTCAAGATATTTGTTGAGTTGTTCCAAGGTTTTTACCAAATTTGCCCGGATATTGCCCAAATTTTCGGTTGACAATCTTGCTTGGGCTGATACAGGAAGTACAACTTATAATCAAAAGCAAAACAAGATACCAAAGGGGCCGTTCAAATACTACGTAACAAAATTTTTGATCATTTTCAACCCCCCTATACCGCCTATTCAAAAGGGCCTAAAGTGGATCTTTTTTTCTAGTGCTTTTATTTTTCATTTTAGCTGTTAGGTGTCTTCAGAACATTTACTAGTTAGACCGTTCTCCATAACGCGAAAGTAAAAAAAAATAGTTTAAACGAAAAAATTTAGATTGTCTGTTATTATTTCTGTCACATCTGTTCAAGGATTGAGTTATCTGTTTAAGTGTCTTCAAATGAAAGATGCATCATCATAAGAACTATTGAATGGTATTTTTGGAGAATAAAGTCTGTTCACATAGAATCTGGTCGCATCTTTCCATTTACTGCAGCGCCCCTAGTTGTCACATCGTGAATCTATTGACAGTGTTTTGATCCGGATGGTTTGTTTACGTGGTGAAAATTTCATCAAGATTGAAGCAGTCATTCAAAAGTTATCGACGATGGAACGCGAAAGGCGAGAGAAAATTCTACACACTCACGTAGAGAAACCGACGTGGTCAGGGGTAAAGATCGCGAAATTCCTGAAATATCCAAAATCGACTGTAAACTCGGTTCTGCAACGTTACCGGGAGACCCTTACGGTGGATCGAGCAAAACAAACCAGGCGTAAAAGTGGAACATATGACCGGAAGCTGCGAGCAAAGGTGATTCGATCAGTTCACAATAATCCTGGAATCTCCTTGCGTGATTTGGCGAAAAAGTTCAAGACGAACCACAGTACAGCTCGACGAATTTGTTTGCGAGAAGGCTCGCGGTCGTATCATGCAAGCAAACACCCCAACAGGACGCTGAAACAAAACCTGGTTGCCAAAACCGGGGCAAGGAAATTGTACGAGAAAGTGTCGACGAAACTTTCGTCAAAATGGATTTTAGACAAATACCCGGTAACAAATTTTACCTTGCGAAGCGTAAAGGGAATGTTGCGTGTAGGTATATTCAAGTTTGTTTTCCCAGATAAATTTGCTCGTGAGTTGATGATTTGGCAAAGGATCTGTAGTTGTGGGAAGAAGACTAAGATTTTCATCACTGGGGACACAATGAATGGAAATGTTTACAAGGAAGAATGTTTCCAGAAGATGGTTTTGCCATTTATTCGGTCCCACGAAGATCCGGAGAAGTTCTGGCCGGACCACTACAGCCGGGATGTCGTTAAGTGGTATAAGGAGAACAAGATCGATTTTGTTGAAAAAAGTATCAATCCACCAAACTGTCTGGATTTTCGTCCCATCGAGAAATATTAGGCAATAGTTAAGGGCAAACTGTAGAAATGTGGCAGAACCATGAAAAAACCCGCTCAAATGGAAAAGTGGTGGAACAAGAAGGCGAATGAGATTACCAGCAGTACTGTGCAGAAAATGATGGGTGGTATCACAAAAAAAGTTCGAAAATTCATCCGAAAAGCTGACGAATGATTTTTATGTATTTTTTCCCTTCGAGTGCAATAAAGACCCTACAAAATGACATTTTTGATGATGAAATGATCAATTTTATCCGACCAGATTCTATGTGAAACAGACTTTACCACCCCACGCCTATTTTTCAACAAAGTTAACAGATGTATGTAGATAGGTATATTTTATATCCTGAATAAGCCCTCGTTCTGCAACGGACCCAGGTACACCCAAAAAAGTGGCTGTTGATGATAACATTTTAATGACACTGCGGCGAGATCAATTTTAAGCAAGGTGTGTATATATAGGTGGTGTTACTGTATATCCAATTCCCGATTCAGCCATTTTGACTATTTAGGCTATGCAACTCCGGAACTCATTAAGTTTGTTTGCCAACAAACCACAGAAAAGCTGAGCTCAATGACTGACTATGCAGGAGGGACTGGGATAGGAAGACATGAAAACGTTTCTATCTAGTTTCCTTCAGTCTTATGCAATGCGGTTGCGCTGGGAGGTTAACGCCAGCGGTCTTAAATCCAATCATCGCCGCTGGCGTTCACAGCTAACGCCAATTACATTGGAAGATTGAGTACTCATGATTGGAGTAAGGGGTGAATTTTGAGTGTAGAATACATGTTAATGTGGTGCAACTGAAAAGACGAGCAAAGACAGATATTTCGAGTTCGACGCTCACTCTCCGTTGGCATTGATTTTATATCTTCTTGTTTCTGGGATGAATTATCCAATAGGATCCTTGAATTAAATTCTTCTAATTAAGTTCCTCCAAAGAAACTTTTAGTTTCATTGTGATCCTGTATATGTGAGTTCGTTTAAATAATCAATATACTACCGCGCACCCGTTCAACTTTGTAGCTGGTTAAAACTTTACTTAATTATTCACAGTCACTCGGTCGATAGATAAATGTTCTTCGCATGATCAAATTAAAATAAAAAAAACTACCGGGTTTGACAATTTTCAATCATACGTTCAGCTTATACCTACTTAAATCATACTGCATTGTCGTATTCGAGGAAGGATAACAATACTTTGAATATGATTAAGTGTACAGTTCTCAATTTTTAAACAAAATTGTTAAACTTTGGATCTTTATTCAGAAAATCGACCCATCCTAACGACGCCAGTTCAAAGAATGGTGCTGAGGAAGCGGAAACCTTCCGAGGTCCGTCTGCTTATTATTACTGTGCTCTGTCGTCCGTCTTATTGTCAAACCTACATTCATTCGTCGTAGGACGTTTCCATAGATAGCCAGAGCATGGCCGTCAAACAAAGTCAACAAGAAGCACGATTGTTCTCGTACCTAATTTAACCATAGCGACATTCTACTGGAATTGGGTGTTAGGTTTTTATTCGTCGTGGAATAATCTTTTTGATATTAAGATGTTAGGGGAAAAATGACTGTTGATGATGGAAATGTGTTTGAAACTGATTTCGAGAATTCAATAAAAACTGTTCAAATAGTGGACATGTGAACTAGTTCGTTCAGATTTTGTTGTTGTGGATCTGAACTTTTTAATTCAACTTCCTTATCCAAAATGAGCTAGCTCAATCTGAAAATCTTGATGATAAATAATAGTATAGTATAAGAAAATTTTATTTTTCAAACAAATGGGGTTTTGATGTGACTTTTAAAACAACATTTGTTGCAAAATATGTTTTCTATAGTTTAGAATCCAAAGCAAACAATCTGTTGGGGTCACCATCCCTTCTAACCTCAAACCGCCGATTGTCAAGCCGGGCAAGTTTTTGTCAGTTGAACTCTCGATAACCCTCTCTCAACCCAATCAACCCTTTCCTCGGTAAGGTGAGGGTGGCTGACATTTAATTAAAAGCAATTCTTCCGGCACAGCGAAGAGGAGTTCCTTTTCTCCGTTTAACCCCCTTCACTCCTGACTATTGAAGCCCGGTATCCCGGTGTGGTTCCTCTAGTTGTAATTGTGCGGAGCGAACCTTCAATAAAACTCAATGACCCATGTCCCATTAAAAAAAGGAAGAGAGCGAACGCGCGTTTCTTGCCGCCAATGCTGGTTTCGATTTTTCCTGCTGCTCATTTTGCTACCACCGGAAAGCTCTTCGTTCTTCGATTGGAACGGTAGCTGCTCTGCTGACTAACCTTTGCTTCTTCTATAATTCCGATCGCGAACCTCTAAATTGAAAAGGCAAACGCTAAAAGGAAAGCACTTTTCCTTTTGCGTTTTTTTTTCTGGTTCGCATTGTTCTTTCTGAGGAGTTATCTGTTGGGTATTTTTTGCTGCCCCATTCTCAAAAAAAAAAAAAAAATGGCAAAATCGGCCGACAGACGACCTGGATGGGCTTTCTATTTGAGTTTGGGCGTCTTTTTATGATTTCATTTTATTCTATGTTGTGTGTTGCTTTTTTGTTGCTGCTGCAAACAAGACCAAAGGTAACCATTTGATAGATTTGAAGGACCTTTTTGTTCCGAGATCATGCTCTCAATTGAAGGATACTTTTTATGGATTGCATGCTGTGGCTCTGGTAAAGAATGTTTTAAGAAGGCATTTTACTTATCGGATAGAAATTGGACAAAAAAAAAGTCGACGGTCCCAGGAATAATTCGATTTGATATCGGAGTGGCGTATTGAAAGTTGTTTTTTGAAACGAAGAAAGCTTTATACATTTTTGTATTGTTAAAAGATAATTCATAATCAAGACCAAAAACAGTTGTGAAATACACATTTCATAAAAACTTTTTCCATTTTTTGGTTTAAACTCTTCCGAATGAAAAAAAAAATCATTTAAATTGTCAAACATCTCCCAATGGAATATAAACATTCATCCGCAACAAATATTTATTTTTTTTATTTTCGTTTTTTTTTTAAATGATAAGAAATTTCATTTTGTAGATTTTTTCTAATCATGAGATGAGAAAACAAAAATCAAAAGTTCAAGGTTTTCGTTCCAATTCGTTGAATTTTTTAACAGAATTAAGTTACTTTATGAACTATCGTGTTCAAGCGTAGCTACAAGTCATTTGCGGCATATTTCCTCTAGAAGATAATTTTGAAATTTGTTAAATATAAAAAATATTTTAGAGCAATTTCATAGATAAAATCAGTTGAAAAATTACTTTGTAAATATTAATCAGCTTTTTTAAAGTGATTCTCCTGGATAAAATCATAGTTTGAGCCTAAACATCAACATTACATATAAATGAAATCAGCCAATCATTTGATGAAACGAAAACACAAGCCAAATAAAATCACATTTTCTTGGGTGCATAGCATTAAAGAGCTGATTTAAACTTATTTGGTGGCGCTGAATCCAATATTTAACTAGTTTTCTCCTCTCTTAGCTTCCGGTTTAATTAAAAAATAAATAACAAATAAAAAAAATAAGTAATTATAAATTTAGTGCATCTTGTTGGCAAAACTGTGAAATATTTTGAAATCTCGGTTTCAAAAAAATATCAACTGTTTTGAGTAATGTCGACTTCTGAGTAGAAAGTAAAAATAAGTTTTCATTTTGTTTATTTTTTCCCGTTTTTTTTTTTTCAAATACTGGAGTTTTGACACAAATTTAATAAAATTTAAAACCAAAACAATGATTTGCTTTTTTTTAAAGCACAAGTCAATTTTTTTTTCGAAACTCCAGAAAATTGTAGTACTAAAAAATTGCAGCATTTAATTTTTTCAAAAAAATGTTTCCCTGAAACTAGGATATTGCTTAAAGTTAAAATCCTGGATTTAATAGAAGTTGGTAAGAAGATTCAAAATCACTTTTTTGCATGTACGATTGTTAGTTCATCAGTCAAAAACGAATTTAACTCAAACTTGGTGAGTTTTGAAACTTCTAAGACCCTTTTCATCAAAATTAGAGGAATATAAACAAAAAATTTGAATTAAAGATGCCAAATTCTTCCATAATCAATTATTTCAACAAGGCACATTAAAAAAAAATCAGTCTTGGTTGAAATTTGTAACGGGTCAAATTCTGAGTGTTGCATTCAGAGATTCTACGCATGCAATTGTACATTTTTTTGTCTTCAATTTCAACATCAAATTCGGTTTCAATATAATATTACAGATTATTTCAACTGTTTGCTATAGTACAATATGATGGTCGTATGTATTTTGAAAGCTTATTTTTGGTGCTCAAATTTGAATTTTATTTTTAGTTTTCCAACCACAAGACAAGAATTATCAATTCAATTTTTGTCTGAAACTTTAGATTATTGTTTTTAATTCAAAACTTGAAATTTATAGATATACTTCGTTTTGAAAAAATATTCCAAAAAGTTATTACCTATCATTATTTACCTTACATTTGCAATTATTTGAATACTAATGATAAAATAAACAAAAATTAACAAATTAACAAACTACAAAACAAAAAGAAATATCAGGAATTTGTTGTTTTTTTTTTATTTAAGAGATTCTTTAAAGCATAAACCAATTAAAGAAAACTTTTGGGAATGAAGCGATTCCATAAACTCAACTCCAGGAATATAAATCAAATATTGCATCACTATCATAGAAAATATAGGAATCAGATTATCGAATAATAATTTCAAAAACTTACTTTAAGCTTGAAAATTAGAATTATTCAGCCCAAATCGGATCAGAGGTTAGTAAAAAGTTTTAAAATTTAAACTATTTAACAAATTATAAAAGGATTCTCATCCTTTATATAAAATCATACCTAGGAGTTTACATTTTTAAGTAATTGTTATTGATATATTTACAATTTATTAAAAAAAAGACATAAAGGTTTGTATATCCATTCTTTTTCTAGTTTTTACTCTTTGCAAATGTGTTCTAGACAAAGGTTGCCAGATTGCTCGGTTTTATCCAGATTAGTCCGAATATTTGTTACCAAATTTAAAAAAGTCCGGTCTGGCCCGGTTTCCCGGATTTCATTTCAAGTCAGCCAAATCAAATAAAAAAAAACGAATTCTGTTGTAATTTCTTTTATTTATGCCTCTAAATCGAAATTTTTGGTGCAAGTTTTATAAAAATAATCATGAATGGTTTTTCTGGAAGCATAAAATACAATTCGAAATCTGCTGATGAGTTTTAAGGCAACATTTAAAATTAATTGCCTAGATTTCACCCGGTTTTTTTTATAATTTTTTTTTTATTTTTAAAATAAAAGAAAAAAAAATTAAAAAAAAAGAAAAAAAAAATAAAAATAAATTGAAAAAAAAAATGAAAAAATTAGAACAAAGTAAAAAAAAATGAACAAAATTGAAAAAGTTGAAAAAAACATAAAATAAAAAAAAAAACAAAAAAATTAAACAAAACTAAGAATTATAACTTTTTATCATTTTTTTGTTTTTTTTTATTTTTTTCAATATATTTTTAATTTTTTTATATTTTAATTTAATTTTAATAAGTTTTAATTTTTTTTATTTATGCCTCAAAATCGAAATTTTTGGTGAAGGTTTTATAAAAATGATCATGAAAGTTTTTTGGAAGCATAAAATACAATTTGAAATCTGCTGATAAGTTTTGGGACGACAAATTTAAAATGAATTGCCTTGATTTTTAATTTAATTTTTATTTTTTTAATTTTTTTTTATTTTTTTTATTTTTTTCAATTTTTTTTTGTTTTTTTCCTTTTTTCGTTTTATTATTTTCACTTTTTTATTTTAATTAAAATATATTTTTTAAATTTGTGCCTCAAAATCGAAATTTTTGGTGAAGGTTTTATAAAAATAATCATGAAAGTTTTTTGGAAGCATAAAATACAATTTGAAATCTGCTGATGAGTTTTTGGACGGCAAATTTGAAAACAAGTGCTTGGGTTTTTCCCGATTTTCAGATAAAATTGCCCTGATTTTTCTGAAGACGGCGACTAAATAATTTTGTCATCTGAGAAAACTAAGTTATTGAAGTTTTCTTTTTGATAATTGTTCTCAAATCTTAAAAAACGAGATTTTTTTCGGAAATTTTCTTAGAAAATTTAAACTAAATTGATTTTTCGATATTTTTAAAACTACAAATGTAATTTTTTCGCAAGTTTAATAACCAATTTTCAATATCAAATACTCAAAGACTTTTTGGTGTTAAAATTGTTGTTATTTTATCTGTTCAAATTTATAAAAATTGCAGAATTAATATTTTTTAAAGCGTTGTATCTGAATCTAAAAAATGTAGGCCAGATCTGAATCCTTGATTGGACGAAGGATGCCAGATCTCTGGGTTTTTTCGGACATTCCCGGATATTTGATAATAAATTTGGGAAAAGTACGACCCGGATTTCATTTGAAAAAGCCCGGATTTTGTCCGGGTTAATAAACTTTATTTGCAAAATTAGACAAAACTCAAATTGAGTTTCTCTTCTGGAATGCCGGGGGTATCTGCTGATATGTTTCGATAAAAAAAACTGCTTCAAGTTTTATTCTACTTGATTTTTGTTGAGTAATTCCTGGGTTTTGACCAAATTTGCCCGGATGTTGGGTTGAAAATTTCGAAACAATATGCCCGGACTATTCCAGGTTTTCAAATAAAATTGTCCGGATTTTTCCGGCCCGGAGATGTGCTTTTAAAACTTTGGTAACCTTAAGTAGGTCAGTTTCCATGTATGTTTGATTTTATTCAAAACGGACCAGTTTTTAAATTTCCACACGCTATGTTATCAATACTAGAGGTGATGGACAAAATCAGACCAATGTTTTGGATTCAGGACTACAAAATCTTCCAAAATCAGATATCAATACATAAATAGGCAATAAAAAGGCTGTTCCCCTCTGTAATTAATACCTAAAAAGTATATTTTATTGTCTTTACATGGATTAATAGAAGTTTACCTAACACAAATAATCGACTTTGGTATATAATGTTTTTCTTCATATTAATTTGTCATTTTTTTTCTAAAAGTAAAAGCATGTTAAACATCAATTTGTTCGTGTTCAGCCCAAGAAAGAGTTTAATTAGGTGAGTCTATTGCTTTTTTTTGTTTTATTTTCAAATTACTGCTTTTTATAAAAAAGAAAAACAACGCAAACTGCATCGTAAAAATCTTTATATTCGTCAATTAGTTTTTACGTGGAACGTGATTCATGTTACTAGTTTTTTATCCAAATACATTGGATCAAACGAAAAGCATGATTCTTTTGAACATATGAGGGAATTCGCAACAATTCATCAGCTTTTAGACATTTTTCTTTGAAATTAGCTTTTTTGGTTGAAATGCCTTACCTTTTTTCATGTTCTTAAGAAAACTTTCTTACTCACTGTTTTATATTTCTAGCCAGAGAAAGAGCAATTACAATCTGTGGATATAAATATATCTCGTAGATAACTGATAAGAAACTTTTCTGACCGTTAAAAATATCATATCAAAGTAAGCCTTTTTTTTAACTTGTGTAATTCATAACTGTCAAATCCACTTTTTCGAAAGTTGGGATTAGGATAAAAAAATCAATTCTACATTTGTTAGCATCTACTTGATCACCCTTGCAAACTTTTGAAGTTTAAAATTCAAACATGATTATCGAAAAATCAATAATTACAATACCTATATGAAAGATTTTGAAAGATTTCTTGCATGATCAAAATTTAAAAAAAAATAACTTATAGAAAAATTGTTTCGAAATTTGGTAACAACAATGATATCTGTTCAAGGAAACTCAAGAAACTTTCCTAAGAACACGTTTTCCAGTCTTACACATTCCATTTTTCTCGGATTCCTTGGGTTGAATCAGAGCTTCAGTAAAACATGAGTAATGGGAATTCCTTCTCTCGAATCTCGTAAAACATTTGCCCACCCCTCGACAGCATTATACGTTCGTTCGAAAGGCGGCAAGAAACTTTTTTTTCTAGAAGAAAGCTTCAGATCCTTTTTAGCTTTCTGGCCCACCTATTCTCACACGATTTGTTCACCTTTTGGTAGGGGGGAACCTTTTCGAGTGATTTTGATGGGGAGGTTTATGTGTGTGTGATGTGATGAAAAGTTTGGGGTTCGGGATGTCTGATTTTCTCCTCTTTTACATTCTTGAGTGAAACAAATGGGGGATTTTTACGCTCATCGTGTAAAAGGTGCTTTAATATCGATGCACGATTGGATACAAATCAAACTTACACACGTGATCATAACGGGATTTCCTCCGACCCGATTGTGGATTCAATGTTTGGTAACAGTTGGACGTGACTTACCTGTAAGAAAAAAAGAAAGAAAAATGTTAGAGTATCGATAAGGTATGCTTTCAATCGTTATTCGTACATCTGAATCAATTTTTCCTTCTAAGGCATTCCTTCAAATTTAAATGCATAAAAGTGAGTAACTTTTGAAAACTAATAATTCATTTAAAAAACTGTAACCTACGTTCACCAAGCTTGAAACATCATTGTACATTGACCATTAATCGAACCGTTCATTTTCCTCCCTGGAACGTTATCCAATTATAGGAGTTGAAAAATTGCTATCGGAATATTGAATATCTTCTTCCGGAAAATGTTTTCCATTCCAATTTTGCAACAGTCAGCCGATCGATGGTAGGTAGTTGATCGAACAATCGCCAAATTTATTGGGTTATGAGACTCTATTAGCTGCAGCAGGCAGGAGCTCGAAAGAGTTTTCATTCAGCACATTTCCCCGACCATCTTTGATTTTGAAAACGGTCAAACGAGAAGGCGTGCTGGGTGCTGGGGTAAAAGTTTGCCTTCATTCTGCACCGAATCAATTTGACTTTTCACTGTAGCATCCCATCAATTTCTGGTCCAGCCAGGCAGCCAGCTATTGGCAAGAAACTTTGATTTTATCCTATAAACGGGAAGATGGAAGACGGAAGGATGTTTGTGTACGGACGCAGCACTTTGAGAGACGCAACAATCACTAAAAGCTAAACTTGTTCCCGTTTTGAAACAAGAAAAGTTAGATGGGAAAAATTGATTTTCAGGCTTGTTGTAGCCACGACATCGATGATATTGTTATTTTTGCCTAACAAATTTGAACTTTTTCGTTTATTGGGTGCAAACGTGTAGAAGCTGAATTTGAAAAATCTCCTAAGTTTTAGTGTTTCAATAATTAATTGTTCATGAAGTACGAAGAATCAAAATGATGATCCAAAAATAAGTTTCGGTGCATCCTTCCATCTATTTTTATTAAGACGTTACCTTAAAACTAGTCCTGCACCCATAGAAGAGGTTGCAAAAATCCAATGCCTATTTAGCATATCTCTGTGCCGAAAATCTGCTGAAATGTGCACTGTGTCAAAGATGAAATGTTTGAAAAAGCACTACTGGCATAAGGACTCGAGCTCCCAATCAAAATGATGCATGACCACTACATTCAAGCGAAACAAGAAAAACCTTTTATGGAATTTTCTTCCTGGATAATTCATCCCAGATACAAGGAAAAAACAACCATAGAGCAGTAGGAAAGTGAGAATCGAACTCACAACACCATTTTTATATCGTCTTGCCAATCCGACATCTTAACCAGTGTACTATCTCAGCAGATTGAGGTCGGAGGATATTTGTCCTAGGCTTGAAATTAGGAAATGTTTTTTTTGCGTTTTCTACATACACACGCACAATGCTCGGTTCGCTGGCTGCCTGGTGTTGGCCGGTATTATTTCCATCCTCTTCGTCTTGTGATGGGTTGGGGAGGCAAGGAAAACGTCATATGCAATGCGATTGCGCTGGGAAGCTAATGCCGAAGGTCACAAATCGAATCATCCCCGGTCGCGTTCTTTTCTTATGCCAATGACAGTTTGATGTTGATTACTCATGATTGACATAGAGGCTGAATTTTGGGTGTAATTAAGTTGTGATTATAGACCAATCATCAGACATTGGTGGTTCTACAGTCGTTTCTTAAACTTTAAAAGTAAGGCGGGAACAAATGTCAATTTCTTCTACTGTCAACTCACCGACAACCCCCCCTCCCCACCCCTTCGAAATTTCCAAATGAACACGATGGAGGAAATAAAATAGTATGAATTATTTTATAGAAATTTCGAAGAAGTTATCAAATATCCGATTACAAGAGCAAAAAACAAATGGTGAAAGATGAGAGTTTTATCAGTTTTTTTTCATGATTTTATTTAATTTTTCGATAGCAAATTTCTTGATTCCAAGGTTTTGTGCAATGATTTTGTATACAATTTGGTTGCACACAAGCTTTCGTGCAGTTTATTCCAATTTATTGGTTTTGTGCATTATTTTTTATTATTTTAACACCGATTTTCCACAGAACAAAATATTATATAATTTACGAGTTTTTTGTTTGACAGAAGCAGTTTGGTTTTTACTCCGATTCACCTTTTCCTGCTTCTATATGTCTTTAGACCCAATTTTACTTTGGTACAATGGACAGTGCTGAGTAGGGGTCTACGTTTTTCGCTACATCCTGAATTGAGGCGGTTTTCTCACTGGCGTTAGCACGCATGACTCTCCGGTCCAATGTTTTTTCCACCGGACCCCGTTTCTGCCCAGATTTGTTATTGTCCACGAAGCTGCTTTCTATCGAAACTGTCGAATCGAATTACAGACCGCTACAATGTTTAATTCTACCATTTTCGCAAACTGGCTTAGAGAAATGTTGATGATATACACCATTTGTGCACGATATTTTTGCACTTTTCCGGGGTAATGCTTCTCATTTTCTCGAAAACTATTAAAAATGAAGCTCACGATACACAGAGTTTTGAGTTAAACTGTTAACTGTTTAAACGTCATTCGGAACAAGCAGGGTTCAGGGTTGTATTAATATCGTGCTCTGACATAATATGGCACCCTATAATTTACAGGTTAATAATCTGCAAAATATAACGAAATGTTTCAATGTTTTTTTTCTCCTGAATTCAAAACATAAAAAGGATTTTTGAGCTAATCCTCTCCCATGAGAGTCCATGAAAAGGAAACGAGAAATTCTACTCTACACTTTAAAATTTTCAATTCTCAAACAAATTTGGATGATCAAGTGAGGTCATTCAAGATTAAAAATCTTGACTCAGAACATGGATGGCAAAACTCCTCAGATCGGCTTGTCCAGTGAAAGAGATTGCTATTTTTTCGCTGCTCACACTGCTCTCAGAACCAATGGTGCCACACTGCCGGGATATGACGAAGTGACGCATATCCATTTTTTCCGATTTTGACTTTTGACGCTATTATTTAACCGTTTTTGAGAAAATCGAGAAAAACGTATCGCCAGAAGTGCGATTTATACGCCGAAGAGTCGCGTATGCGTTTTTGAAAGTGATACAGAACAATTTCAATAACCAGTATAATTTTCAAACGACATTTTGGATTTGGAATAAAATCATATTTTAACATGACAATAAGTTTAAAATAAAATAGAGGCTCCCCACCCCCCTTCCTCAGTAAAAAGTGGTCTGAACAAAGAAGTTGTCGAGGCTGTTTAGTAAATAAAATTTGAAAGCAAATGTCAACATTAATTTAAAAAAAAAAAGACTTGAAAATTATTTAACATTTGTACAATAAAACGTATTTTTCATAAATTTCACGCTGTTTTATATTGATGATAAGTTTTAATCGCCGATAAATTTATTAATTTAATATGTTCATTGACACGTGCGGCGAGATGAAACGCTAGGTAGAAGAATTTGTAAAGGCATGAAGAATAGGCGGATAGGCAAGCATCAGATGAGCTTCGTAGGATAAAGTTTGGATAGGTGTTGAAACTGTAAGTCTAGGGCATTTTTATTGGAAAGCATGAAAGTGTGGTGGTACGCCTTTGCCGTACAACAGACTACTCTGTATAGGAAGCGTGATCGACTTTTGATCAACACATTCCTAAACACAGCAGGCCAGTTGGACTGTGTACTGTCAATACACTGGCCTGCTGTGTTTAGGAATGTGTTGATCAAAAGTCGATCACGCTTCCTATACAGAGTAGTCTGTTGTACGGCAAAGGCGTACCACCACACTTTCATGCTTTCCAATAAAAATGCCCTAGACTTACAGTTTCAACACCTATCCAAACTTTATCCTACGAAGCTCATCTGATGCCACTTCCCGGCAATGTTATTCAAACCGTGTGGAGCACATCTCTCAGATTTCCCCTTTTTTCCCCTCGTTTTGACAGATTTAAGCTTTTTTCCTCAGATTTAAGCTTTCGTCTCCTATGCTCTCAAGGCAAAAAAAGCTTAAATCTGAGGAAAAAAAAGCTTAAAAACGAGATTCACGAGCACATGTTTAAAAGATGTTGGTCACACGATACATAGACAAATCGTGTAACGTTGCAGGGATCTGTCTGATGCTTGCCTATCCGCCTATTCTTCATGCCTTTACAAATTCTTCTACCTAGCGTTTCATCTCGCCGCACGTGTCAATGAACATATTAAATTAATTTAGCTGTTTTATATTACAAATAAATTTATTTGTGTGGTGAAATCAACAGTATCATTTATTTTTAAAGCTATACACTCGAATTTTTTTAACAACTGTGAATTGAGAAATAAGGGCATAATGGCCACCTTAAATACACATTAAAATAGTCTATTTCCGAATTGACTGGAACTTGAAAAAGTAGATAAAATCATTTGAAAATGCAATTTAAAATTTTTTGTCAAATGCTGTAAACCAGTTACTTAAGGGTCATGATGAGAACCCCCCCCCCCCCCCTGGGGCAGTATAAGCACCATTAATCAGGGCACGATGAGCGTTTTTCTGCCGGGGAATCTAGCAGTGAATACAATTCGATGAAGTCAGGTGAGTCGTAGATTCATCAAACAAAGCAATTACAAAATAATCTAGGTCTGTTTGAATAATACATACAATTCACACACGCTCATACATTATGTTTCTGGTGATTTGTTTGGCGGATGATGCTTCTAGCTACTATAATGCATACATCAAAAGAAACGATCATGAATGGTAAATGTAAAAAAATCACCTCGAACTCTAGTCTTTTGATTAACTCTTCGACACCTTACCAATATGCCACATCGTCAGGTGTAAACTAGTCAAGCTGTAGCTCTATAATGCAGTTGTCTACATCGAGTTGAATTCGCTGCTAGATTATACGGCAGAAAACGCCCATCGTACCCCGATTAAAAGTGCGTTCGGGCCACCATATTTAAGAAAAAACGTGTTTTAAAATTGATAAAAGTGAAAAATCAAAATTCTATGATGGTGAAAATTTAGAAACAATGTGTACATCATGTTGCAGTGCATACATTATAGATCAAAATTACTAAAAGATCCTAAGAGCTTATTTAGGGTGCTCAAAAATTATAATATTTTCGTCACTTGAGAACCTTGCTAGTATTTTCGAAACATCTATGAAAAGATGATAAGGAGATTGCTTTTTTAGTGAAACATTAATTCAATAGGAAGTACGAAACAAGTTCCCATGAAAATTTATTTAAGAAAATACGTACTTTTGTAAAAAAGAGGTGTACTTATTATGCCCCGGGTGCTCGTTATGCCCTCCCAAGTAACATTTAATGTTTTATAACAGTCTACTAGACCAAGTTTAGGTTTCATAAGAGGCTTAAAGAGTCTTACAAAACATTCTGTGTTACTTGGCCTTATCTCTCTTACCATGAGAAGTTTCTCCGATGGCATCACTCAAAGTTTCTTCCTTACTCGAATACAATTTAAGAAGATCCAACGCACTGGCCATTTTAACTGAAGATCGAAATTTGTTCCAATTGTACGACAAGACTAAGGATAAATGTCACTCCGACGGAGAATCGTCAAACTCAAAACAAATGTTTATACGCCGAACTGACGCATATCCATTTGAAGCAATTATACGAATTTTACACAAAATGAATAGTTGTGTTTTAAAAGGCTGCATTTGTCATCTATTTTTGCTTAAAATCTGCAAATCACATTTTATGAAAAGTCCCTGGAAAACGAGTAAAGAGGAAAAGAGAAAATCGCTTTTATTCGCTTAAAGCAATAATTGAATTTATAAGAAAACAGGTTAACCTCTTAAACCGATGGTTATCTTCGGTTCAGATGATATTTAAACAGCCAACTTCTTAGCTTTTCTATCATTCTGTTGCATAAATAAAGGCGTATACAGCACCGTAACCTTCATTTATGCAATGTAAGAAGAGCTACTAGTGTCCTGAAAAATCCGCTTTTTTTCTCGCGGTGTCCTGATTTTTTGAGGAAACCACCACACCAGCCAGCTATGCAAAAAGCACAGATTTTCTCATTATTTTTTGGTAAAGATTCTGTCCGCACAGAAGATATATTTAAAGGATTAGGTTAAGATTAGAACAGATTTCACCTTTTAAAATAATAAACCATGAGAAGCGTTTCTAAATCAAACGAAACCATATCGATTGAACATTTCATTTACAAAAAAACAGATTTAAAATTCAGGTGAAATTTGTCAATTATGAGAAATAATAACACAGTTGAAAGTAGCTACCGGATTTTAAAACAGCTTTTAAATCATAAATTTGATTATTGAAAAATTGAGAGAACAGAAAAGATATCAACAGTCAAACAAATTTAAAAAAAAAACTACAGACTTTCCTATTATTTGCCACTGATGATGTTTCACGATGTTGGTGAACAATTAGTTGTTGGTCTTATAGTTTTTTTTAATAAGAGTAAAGATTTGAATGTGGCAACGCTGGCAGCCGGGAAGACATTGTTGTTATTTTTTGTACGTTGTGAGGTGGGAGTCTAATTTTAACTGTACAAGACGCACCAGCTAAGCATAATAGCTATTTACAGCGATACCAATCATTTAAGAACCAAATTGAAAGTTGACGACAATTCAAGGATGAAATTTACGTATTATCGAAAAGAAAAAATATAATAAAAACACGATTGTAACTATATTTTTGTAAAAAACTAAAACAGCCAGAAAATGAAACGCGGGGTAGAACGCCAAAACTAGTGGACAGAATGCACCAAACAGGAAGGGTGGTAAGAAATAGAACAATGATTATACGGAATGTAATTATTGAAACACCAAATGTTTAATAACATGTTCATCGTGTTTTTGTAATCTACCATTCTTTGGTAAAAAATCATTTAGTATAGCTAAACTCATCGAAAGTATCGCTTTTTAAAATACACTTTTATATAACCTTATAGATAAAACGCCTTCAAGTAGGCAACGTAATATTTTTTTTTGACTGATATAGTGATATTGCGGCAAACATGGCGGCCGATAATTTTTTCAAGTCGAATATTGGTGCACCGTTTTAACTCGAACAAGGACAAAATATGTTATAACTATGCATTGTTATCGTAATTTAGGAGCCAGCAAATAAAAATAATGGCATTTTGTTTTGATATTCAGGTTTTCTCAAAAGTAAACAGCATTCAAAATTTGAGCGTAAAACACGTAGTCTTGTGAGCATTCTGCCCCAATTTTCAAATGAGTGATTTCTAATGAAATTTGTAGGATGTTAATAAAATACAACAAAATATTTATAGTCTTCCGAAAGTGCTCATGAGTGGTAAAACGATAAGCTGTAGTTTGATCAGATTGCGCAGGCTGTTTTACCATAAAATCTTATATGTTACTTATGAAAAATAACAAGATTCACGCTGATTCCATTAATTCCTCTGTTTCTAAGAACTAAAGTAGATTTCGTGAACTTTTCTTCTATTGAATGATGAAAAAGCTTGTTTGCTACTATAAAAATGAAGAAAAACATCATTCGAAGCCGTAGGTTAGTGTATATTTGAGAAAGAATGGCATGGGCCATCTTACCCCGCGTCTTGCGTCTTGTACAGTTTTCCCCTACCTACACTGAAGTGTATGACTGAAACACTAGGGCGCTCTTGGCTAGAATTCTCTTTCCCCCACTCAGATGCGAATGCCGTCCGGGTCACTTGTAGTTCGTGTAAACTCGGATAACAAGTGGAGCACGATCAGCGGAAGAGGGTTACACAAGAAAATTTGGCTCGATTCTTTTGGAAAAGCCACTTCGCTTCCGAGGGAAATCCAAATGTTTTGACGCGTATTCCTGCCGTTAATACGCCAGCATCGCCATGTTTTTACTGGGCTTTTTCCTATGAAAGGGTGGTTCACTGGTGCCTTTTGTTTCAGAAATCATTTGCTCGTGATTAATTAATGCTTACAACAACGTATAACGCAGCACAAAGGTTGCATTAAGGCACAGCCTAACTGGCTCGCATACGCGGAGCACAAAGCTCGCATTCGTGCGCAGCCCACTTGGCTCGCAATTCGGCGCAGTACACTCGGCTCGCAGGCGCAGCTTTCCAGCTCGCAATTCAGCGCAGCACATAAGGATCCCAATGCGGCGCAGCTTATTCAGCTCGCAGTTCGGCACAGTATATGAGCTTGCATGAAAAATATAACTTTTGCTATCTGACTTGTTTGAATTAGGTAACATATTATGTATCATATGGTACTGCTATTCGTACTAATATTTAATAAACAAAAACTTTGTTTCAAAAATTCAAAAAAAAACTTTATATCTCAATTTGGCAAAAAATCGGCTCCACCAAATGAGGAACACTACCAAATGTGTAAACTACATAATTCAAAAATGACGATATACACGGATTATAGGTACGAGAGAGGTCTATTGCGCTATCGATAGATAACAACCAACTCATACCACGTGCCTATGCCCGTAGAGCAATGTTGCCGATATCACAGAAGAATCTGTAATTTCACAGAATTTAAAGCAAATTTTCATCACCGAATCTGTGTCACAGAACACAGAATTTTGAAATATTCACGAATTTCACAGAATTTAGGAATTTTGAATGTATTTCTAAGATAATAATTTTTTTGGGCAAGTATAAAATTTAGATTTTATACTTTGAACTAGGGAAGTTTGATAAGATTGCTAATGTTTATTGATTTTACCCAATTAAAATATTAGAAAGACCCAATTTATCATGATACTTCACTGAAATTAAATGAAATAGCTTCACAGAAAACTTTCACAGAATTTTTGAGCAAAATCACAGAAAGACAGAATTTTTCTCTAAAATACACAGAACTTTTTTTACGGCAACCTTGCCGTAGAGGTGTTATGTAATATGCACTGTGTTTCTTATGTTAAGCCTGGCCCACACAATTAATGATCAACAAAATAAAACTCAACACTCTAAATAACTCAACTAAAGTTATTTGGTGGAATTCGGCTCAGAGAATTGCAAGTTACAGTCGTTTGAGTTTGGAGGACCGGCTGTTTTTTAACCTCGAGCATTTAAGTATGGTTTAGTTATTCATAAAGAAATTTTAATTCAGATCCATAAAATTTGGTTAATTTTAGTTTAGGTTGATTCAATATTGATCTATTATTGCTTCAAATATTGATACTGCCAGTAGATTTCAATCAAACAAATTGAACCATGCTATCCATATCAAAGTGCAAAAGTACCCAATGATCCTTAGACGATTTAGATTATCTTTCGTTTGATAGAGCCCACAAAATAAAAGATGTTAGCTTGAGGCAAACAACAAACTCTGAGATTGTCCAAAACTATTGGAGAATTTTGACTAAGACTGGTTCGAGTTTAATTTGAATTAAACCCAATTATGATACCGCTCAGTGCTCACCGTAAGGGCGTTCTTCAGGATTGTTTACTTTGGATGAATGAAATAGTGAAGAAGTACTCAAGGTAACTGTTTTAGTTGTTGATTAGTCTAATACGTACATATGATTCTTCAAAAATATAAACGACCTATTTTAAAATTTTACCTTCATATTTTCTATTCAACAACCGGCAAGAAATTCTTAAAAAATTACTCACATTTTTTTAACCTGCTTAAGATGTGAGGTCAGATCAATATTTCGCTAACATACCCTTGAAGGCATCCCCCAAATCTAGCAAACGAACATCGTTTGGACAAATTTATCGATTCACTTCTCCGATTTGGGAAAAAGCAAACTGCATCCCGACCCGGCTGCATGGCTAACACAAACAAGAGAGTTATGACATTTTCGATTTTCCAATCCGATCCTATCCGATCTCCCGGGTTGTCTCGTGTTTGGACTGATTAAGTTTTCCAATTTGAATTGGGTGGGTCGGGTGCATTCTGACAGAATTCGTTTTAGTGAACTAGTAGTCTTCCAGGAAATCTTGCTGGAGGAGAATAAAAAAAACCCGTTGAGATCCCTTGTGGGATTGGTTCGTCTTTGAGATGGATTCCGCTCACAAGTGCTTGGCTGGGTGCCCCACATCCGCAAACAAAGTCGCTTCACACAATTGCCAGAATCCTCACTGACAGATAAACATCAGCTCAGTTGAAATCCACTGTCCGCCATTGTGGTCCTGATGAACCATATATTGACTTGAACTTCTCCCGTCCGATGTTCTTCTTTTCCATCTTTGGTTCCATTCTTTACGATTAAACATCGGAAGAAATATTCGAAAAGGTGGTATAGTGGTTCCTTCTATACTTTATGGTTGAACTAACAATAGAAGACGCTTAAGTTTGACGTCGATGTTGATTCGTAAATTGCTTGAATATTTTTTCGAAATGAAGTTTTAAAATTTTGAAAGAACAAGCGTTTGATAAAGTAAACCCGTTCATAGCTCCTTTTCCAATGTTACTCCACAAAACGGCAAGGAGCCACAAACTCACATACATTGACAAAAACGGAAGCACAAAACCGGTGGAAAGCATCATGTTTGTCAATCCTCCGAAGAGAAATCACAAATCATACAATGCAGTCGACAAACATCGTCATCGCCATCGCCATCGTCATCATCATCAGCGGCCTTTCTTAATATTGTCGCTCGTTCGCTCGTTTCGATTTGGGACTTCATTTCGTTTTCTTTTCTTTTTTATTACTTGACGACGACGACGACGACGTCTTCGAAAGTGAATGAGTGAAATGGTTTAAATGGATCGGCGAGGAGGAGGTTTTCCAGATAAGAAAAATCCCTAACCAACTATATTCTCTTTCTTTACTCAGCATCGACAGCCATTATTGTCATCACCATCATCCATCTGACAAAGCCGATAGTCGTCAAACGTTTTGGATTCTTTTTTTGCTATATCGATTAGAACGGAGTTCATTTGAGAAAGAGGCTCTCAATTGTTGCTAATTGATGAAATTTGAAGAGAGCTGATTGAAGAAGCTCAATTTGAACGATAATTTATGAATTCTTCACTCTTATCTAAAATTTTGTTTGTATAAATTCAGATTTCGGATTCGGATTTCAGATTCTTAAATATTTTGGATTCAGAATCAAAATTTCGAATACTTACGAGCAAATGATCAATTTTTCTTTATCTTGTTAAATATTCTTTTTTTTTGAATCTTTAAGTTTTTTTGTGACTAAAGTTTTATGCGACAACACGATGATTTATTGAACCAATTGATCATATTGGCTGCCGCAAAATTCCTATAGTTTTCCGAATGTTCACTCGGTTCATGAATAAATTGTCACCCCAGAAAGCCACCTCCCGCCTCACAATTTATTGGGAAAAACTGAACCAAGATTATGCAGACACTCCACTGATACCCTCAATCTGAACCGAACCAAACTGAACTGGACACCCCCGCATACGATTTGGTGTCGTCGTCGTTTCAGATTTGATAAAGAGCCAGAAGCGATCAATTTCTTCCATTGTTCACATTCCACGTTCGTAAGTTTTCCGATTCCCCTCCAATTCCGCGCGCTACTCTTGGAAACAGAAATGTCGGACTGGCTGAATTCGGAGCCATTCAGTCAGCGCCGTGGTTGGCACAATGGGAAGATGAGAAAGTTTAAATTGGTTTACGATTGTGAGTTCGGGAAGTTTGAAATTGAATATATCGATACCGGTATTGGTAAACAAGAGTTAGGAGCTTCTGATATTGCATTCGAATGAGCTATGAAGCGATGGAGAATGTTTTGTTTTTTTTTTTGTTGAAATTTAGTGCTTCAAGGTTTTGGGGATCCGTTCAAATTGAAAAATCGAATACTTAAATATGTGTGCTTTGGGAATTTTTTTTAACTGACGGGTTTGCGCCGGGAGTCTTCGGATTTTCTACAAAATTCCAAATTTTGTTCGTTTCAGCACCATAAAAAGACATGTGTTTTTGCAGATTTATATGACTTTTATTTTTCGATTTAGATAACGTTTAAATTTTTTTGGAAAAAAAAATTACCCTCTTTTCAAATGCCCATAACTTTGTCAATTTTCAACGTAGAATATAAAATAGCGCATCAAAACGCATAAAGAATTTACCAGCTATCCAAATTAAATATTCACAAAAAATTAAATATTTAATCTCGGTATAAAATAAAGTAAATATGTTAACCTTCCCCGGCCGTTCGGGTCAATATGATCCGAAGGGAGCTTGAAAATCGTCATAGCTCTTTTGAAAAAAATCGGAAAAATATAAAATTTGGAACATATTACTAAAACCACGAGATACATAACCTGTAGAAAAAGCAACTTCCGGAGACCACCGGAAATTCCACAACTGGCAAGCCGAAAAAAAAAGTTACACATAAGCCGTTCGGGTCAATATGACCCGAGAATTTGCGCGCGTTCCCCTCATGATATACAGTTGCGTTCAAAAAAGAATGAAATCGTGTGAAGCTGCGCACCCACTTCCAGCTTTGACAAGCTGCCATTTCTCTCTGGGTTGTTATTTTTTCATGAAAATTTCACACAATCTAGTTTAACTATTCAACTAACACTCTACGAAATTTGAAGTCTTTACAATGACGGGAAACAAAGATAGAGCTATTTTCGTAAAAAAGGGAAATTTGGAGTTGCTTCACTAAACTTGCTGTATTTTCGACAATTTTCATTAAAAAATCTTGAAATTTGGTTCAAAGATGTAAAAATATTTGATCTTATACCAGGCCAAGTTTCGTCATAATCGATGAACGTGATCAAGAATGGTGGCGGGTAGAAAATTAGGTTCATTATCGCCCAGCAGACGATTTCATTCTTTTTTGGACGGATGTTTGTATGAAAAACATCGTAATCTTGGTTTTTTCTTTAAAAAAATCAAAATTTATCACAAATAATGTTGTAAATTGATAAAAGCTTCATTCATGCTTTGTTTCGGAAGAGAAAATTTTTCAACAAAGTTCGAAATAAGAAGAACTGAGATTCAGAAATTCCCTACTAATTATTCCGATAAACAAATTTGATACACAATCAAAGCGAGTATACTATTCGCTCTTATGTTTCAATACCAGCTCTGTTGGAACAATTTCTATTTCTAAACAAAACAGGAATGAAGTTTCTATCAATTTACAACCTTCTTTGTAATAAATTTTGATTTTGTGAAAGAAAAAACTAAGAATACATGGATTACGATGTTTTCCATACAAACATCCGTCCAAAAAAGAATGAAATCGTCTGCTGGGCGATAATGAACCTGATTTTCTACCCGCCACAATTTTTTATCACGTTCATCGATTTTGACGAAACTTGGCCTGGTATAAGATCAAATATTTCTACAAATATTTCTACAAATTTCAATAATTTTTAATGAAAATTGTCGAAGATACAGCAAGTTTAGTGAAGCACCTCCAAGTTTCCCTTTTTTACGGAAATAGCTATATCATTGATTCCCGTCATTGTAAAGACTTCATATTGCGTAGAATGTTAGTTGAATAGTTGAACTAAATTGTGTGAAATTTTCATGAAAAAATATCAACCCAGAGAGAAATGGCAGCTTGTCAAAGTTAGAAGTTGGTGCGCAGCTCTACGCGATTTCATTCTTTTTTGAACGCAACTGTATGTTAACCGATCTTCATGATTTTACATTCATTAGTTAGGAAATTTATTCTAGTTTCTGAATCTATAAAATTTTAGTAGATGTAACTTAAAGCTTAGTTCTTTTAGAAATGGGACAGTTACGAATGCGTGTATCTCAAAAACCTTTCGTTTGATCAAAATACTTCCTATGAAGGAAATGAAGGTAATCTTATGATAATTCATGAAAAAATTTAAAAAAAATTATTTATTGGTACCTCCCATCTGCCAGCGCACACTTTTTTCAGTCTTGATATTGATCAGTTTTTCAAACTCATACCTCGTCCAATCTGTATTTTAGGTGGCTACATTCTCCTCCTTCAATTTCTGCTTCTTTTCTGACCAATACTTCTCTTTTAAAAGAAACTGAGGGCAATTTAGCGGATACAGCTGTTTCGAAATTACCAAAATTTGATTATTTTTGAGCCACTTTTTGAGCGTTTTTGATGGAATTTTTGCTGGCAAAATCTTGCAATAACGAAATAAAACCATCATGAGATTGAACTTAAAGTATATTCGGTTAGTGTAGATCGTAGGTTACGAAGGGTACATAAAGGATTACTCTCTTTAGGCTTTGAAAAACAGTGAAAACCATAGTTTTCGTTTTGAAAATTGTTGTTTTTTCCCACAGGAGCAGAATTTTGGCAAATCATTATATTTTATACAAAATAACCAGCAAATTCATACTTTAATATATTCGGGAACTTGTCACGAGCAGACATTGTATAGGATTCAAACGCTGGAATTTGTTTAAAATAGAGTATTTCATAAGTTTTTTCGTTCATCAGAAATCATCTGTCCCATAGCCTAGGAATCGGCTAAACAGCTTATGAGCTGTTAAATTAGAAAAAAAAGTTGTTTGAGGAAAGCTTTGAATGACTCATTACCAGGCAACACCTGGTATCAATTTCGACACTTTCAGCTTATCAGAGAAAAAAATTGGAAATTTCAGCGATCTACCCTTAGTTTTTCGCTTATTGAAAATTAAAAATGCTGGTATGAGACTTGACTTCCCTGATGACCCTTAGCCGAAGTTGCCGATCATATGCTTCACTCCAATGCTTGAATCGTACCTTGTGGACATTTTAATCAGTATTTGCATACTTTTCCACCACTCACACGCAGTAATTTTTCGAATAATCAACGGTTTTGTCAGCTATCAATTTGATAAAGTTGTATTTCAAATGAAACTGTGCAAAATTATTTTTTCCTTTTTCTGTTGCATCGTAAATATATAAAAAACGTGAAAAAATAGTTCAGGTAGTACTTTTTACAGGCAACAAAATGCTGTCAAAATTTTGAATGTCCGATTACTAGTAAACGAGCTATTAGCAAAAGAAAGTGTCCCATTTCTAAAAGAACTAAGCTTTATCCGAACGTCTGGATTCAGCTCTAAATGAAAAAAAAAAACCCCGAAAATAATGTCTTCTCAGAATTCCCATATCTTCTAATTGCTTTTAAGTATTGAAATTATTTTATTTGTTTTGAAATTGTGAAAAATAAATCCTTTTAAACATATGATAAAATTGACGGTCAAATGGAACTTTTGGTCGCTAGCGTGGAATTTATGGAAAAAGCTTCTTTTTTTGAACTTTTGCTTTGCAGTATTGTTTCTCATTCTTAACTGAACCGATTTTCAAAATTCAAATTTTAGTTTTATTTTGATAACATGATTATCATTTTCACTGAATACACATAGTATCTCAAATATCACAGTTATACGTAATACGAGAATGAAAACAAGAAAAAAATCGTGATTTTCGAACCCGTCTGTTATGATGCGCACATTTCTCATTTTGTTATCGTGATTTCTTAAAACTTTTCATCAAACCTGCCTACTTTTTATATACCCAATGATATGTTTTAATCTCTACAATCGATTGATATGCTTTTTATGTGGTTTTTCAAAAATTTGTAGCAACGTTTTCCGAATTTACTAAAATATATCGGAATTCAACCAGATTTTCAAACGTTTTGTAGCAAGCAAACACAACCCCCCGGTCTCTGTAACTTTGAAAAGCTGAAAAACAATCAAAATGATGAAGACAATGACTTAGCTATGAATATCGTAAAAATATTCATACTTATCAGCACAAACTACCCTACGTAGCCATGCGGGCGATTCCTTCAGTCTGCTCTAGGACGGCAGATTTCGAGAGCACGACTGGGAGAGCCATGGATTTTGTTCGATTTAAGGGGGTGGGGGGGGGGGAGCTGGTAGGTTCTAACACTTTAAAAAAATCGATTTTTTTTATTTTTGTATTTTCTTATTGTAAAATATTTCAAGAATGTTGTGTCAAATTTTCAAATCAATTGAAGCAAAACTGTTGAAATTATAAGCCTTTATCTCCTCCTATCTAATTCTGCAAGAAAGCAAGAGCAGAAACTTCAAACGCGTTTTTCTCGAAAGCACATTTTTAAAGTCCGTGGAAATCGTTATTTGAAAACTACTTATCCGATTCTTTTCAAATTTGGAACATATTTTCTACATATAAAATACCAGACCCCAACGTTTTTCTTTTTTTTTTTTACTTTGGGGAGATTTTACAGATAAAAAATGGCGGATTTTTTCGTGAAAAATCGTAGTTTTTGCTTCAAACAGCCACAAAAATTTCATGAAAATTTTTTTAAGTTAAATTAAAACGTTGGGGTCCAGAAAAACATCTATTAAAAATATTTTGCTCTGATTTTTTCACTCCAGATGATTCTGTGCTGAGATACAGTGTCCACCGCAAATCCTGTTTTCTAAAAGGCATCCTCGAAAGTGCTCCGTCACCGGCTTATTTTTCAATATTTTTCTACGAAAAAATTACTAAATGTTTTTTTTTAACAATGCTTTGTATAATGCAAAAAATTTAAATACATTTGTTTAAACGATAGCTCTAGAAAAAAATCGCGAAAATGGTGTTTTTTTACCCGTTAGACCCTACCGTCAGCCCCCCCACCCCCCCTTAAACTCTCCCGGGGTGTTGTGTTTGCTTGCTTATGTGGAAGATTGGAAATATATTTCTTTTTTTCTAATTTTTTGAAATTTTTGTTAAAATTTACTCGATTTATCGGTTTTGTGCCGAGTGGATAGTATGCAATTTTTGCATGAAATCTTTTGTACAATTTATTCCAATTTATTTTTTTTTGCAATATTTATTATTTTTTTTTATCTAAAATCCTTCATGTAAAAAACAAATGTCTCAACCACCTTAAAGCAAAAAGCTGATAAAAGGATGTTAAAATAGTTTTGTATTGTTTAGCGCCGTTTACATAGCTGTATTTTGGGTAATTTTTTCCCTCTTCAAGCATTTCTTTTCGCAAAACTCTCAGAAGAAGTAAAATACAATCACTGCCTTCATAAAATTTCATAAATTACTCAAACCGGTACTTTTAAAAATATAGTTGAATAAAGTTTTTTAGACTGATTTTTTTTCGATTTTTTGAAACGGAAATTTCCTGTGACCACGCGGAAGAAAATCAGGAAAAAATGCGGGAAATGAAAAATTGAAACTGAGTGACCACCCTGCATATTGTATTTTATTTCTTCTGTTAATGTTGCGAAAAGAAGTGATAGAAAACGGAAAAATGACAAAATTATACACCTTTCCCTTGAATCTAATGCACATTCCTCCACTGAGACCATTAGAAGTGACAATTTTTGCTTGAAGTGCATATTGAGGTCAGAATGATAGCCAATGTCACCATAACTTAACAAGTATATTCTTTCAGTAATAATTCGAGAGATTGATGCAAATATATAGAGGTTAGCAGTCTCAAATTAGCGGAACCAACAATTAACGAGAGTTTTTAATTTGCTAACTCAATTGAACTTAAATCATCGCCATAATTTAATCTCTGACGAAAAATTAGCAGACTACAAGAATACATAATGGACCTGATTTCTTCCATAACTCTTGAAGGAGTGATTGGCTCATTTTGGTGTCTTTAGAAGAAAGTTGTAAAACAAATTCGACCATAAAATGGTATTTTTTTTGCAGATTTTTAACCCCCGGTGCACATGCGTACGATAAGAGAAGAAGTCCCTATATCTGAGTGCAGTTGTTCGAAAATTATTAGTTTTTGACGTTAAAAAAGAGATTTATTGTCACTGTTTCTTTCATAACTTATGAAGGAGTTTTTGACTCACTTTGGTGTCTTCAGATTAAATTTGTGAAATTATTAGGACTATAAAATGAAATATGTTTCAAAAATTTTGGTAGTGCAGACAGTACTTTCGGACGTTGTTTTTAACATATTTACTTTATTTTATACCGAGATTCAATATTTAATTTTTTGTAAATATTTTATTTGGATAACTGGTAAATTTTTAATGCGTTTTGATGCGCTATTTCATATTCTACGTTGAAAATTGACAAAGTTATGAACATTTGAAAAGAGGGCAATTTTTTTTTCAAAAAAATTTAAACGTTATCTAACTCTTAAAATAAAAGTCTTAGAAATCTGCAAAAGCACATGTTTTTGATGGTGCTGAAACGAACAAAATTTGAAATTTTGGAGAAAATCCGAAGACCCGCGGCGCTAATTGTCAGATGATTAAAAAAAATCCCCACTTACGACATAAGAAATTAGAACTGAGATATGAGACTAGATGTTAACTAAGACATTTTATTTCGCCTTTTGAAGCCATTCCAATCCATAAAGAAGAGATCATACTGTTACTATTTTAAAGTCCCAAGTTGGACTCTCAACCTCAGATAGTTTCTGAATGTTTTCCATTTGAAAAAACTTATTTTGTCTCAAACATCGTGTTATTTTAAAAAACTGGGCATAAAAAACTTTGGAAAGCAGAAAAACAGATATGAACGAGTCCAAAAACGATTTCTGAGATACGCCCTAAGGAACCTTGGTTGGCAGAACAAAATGCCGGAATATCGAGCCTTATGTATGCTGGTAGGATTGGATGCACTGGAAAATCGTAGGAAATCAATCGACGTGTTGTTTTTTTTTAAATCTAAACACTGGAAAATATTTTTCACCGTATTTGTTGTCACAAATCTCACCTAACGAAGGACATAGCAGTTTGCGCAGCATTAGGCTGTTTCAGCTAACAAACCGTATCCAGAACAACGCTCGGAATGAACCTATTTATAGAAGGATGGCGCTCTACAACGCTCATGCTAATGTGATAAAGCTAGAAATGTCCAGAGAACAAATCAAAAATAGATTTAAGTTAGCGTATTCTTAATATTTAGTTAAAACTAGTAAAGATTAAAGGCTGAAGCCTAGGATCAAACAAATAAATAAATAAATAAAAGCATCGAGCTCCGATTGGGAAACACGTTCTTTACCAATCCATTGGGTTGGATGTATCGGTGAACGTAATTGCGCCTCTCGCTATTACTTCTTCCAGCCATTCAATTGATGCACTACGAAGGGTCTAGAACGCACCTTCGAAGTTTTTCATAAAATATGCTCTTGACTCAATTTCAACACCTAGATATAAATTCTCTTCTATTAAGCATCTGCTTTATTTATCCGTCATTTAATTTCAGTCATTTATCCTTCCATAAAGAATTTTTTTTTTCATAACGTTCACCGAATTTCCATTAAACTTGCTTACAATACTCACTTGTGTACTTCCGTTATTTTTTTTTTGTTTAGGGATATGACATGAGTAATAGAGTGTGTCGAATTGTAACTTTTCTCGAATTTCAAAAACCCTGTAGTCTCAAAAGCTTCCTTCTTGGTCAAAACGAACGACAGGATTTTTGCAGATTTTCAAAATGAGGTTTTTGGTACCCGGGTTTTGATTTGAAATTTTGTATGGAAAAACAATTTTCGGAAAATGTGATTTTTGTTTGTTTTTCTTGTTTTTTTCTTGTTTATACGCAATGCAATTAAATTAGTAACTTCATTGATCATTGGATTTTCCCTTAGACAGACAGAATTTACGCCTAGGGAGGATAAAAATTAGAGTGTGAGAAAAAAAAATTAATCCTTTCCGCAAACTCTTTTTTTTATTTTTTTTATTTATTTATTTCACTAGAATTTTTCGAAGAGTTGAAGTAAAGGGCTAACACGAAATTATTGCGACACCGAAAATGTCATGCTAATTTTTTTTTATAAATAATGTTTAGAATCAAACCAAAATTTCAGGGTAGTTTAATATGTACATACATTTACTTCAAAAATCAAAAGAAAAATTAGTCAATGGAGCCTTGAGTGCAAAATTGAACGCATTTAAAAGTCTTTACAGTGTGTCACCCTGTAATTCCGCAAAACGCCTAAAAGTAGTCAAGCAATTTGAACCACAATCCCCGCTATAATGTTGCCAGAGTTAATGTGTTCCTGTCTTGTGTGAAAATCGCGGGAAAAGTTGTAATTGACCGTTCTAAAAACAAGTTGTTTTTCTTCGACTCCGACATTAACCGTCAAAACACAGTGTCATCCGGTACCAGTTTTTCAGTTTTTTCATTTTCTTAACATGTTCTTCTCGTCTTTGAATGTCTTTTTGCTCTTCTGAAGTTCCCGCTATATTATTGCCCAGTACTGCCCCTCCGGGCACAGTTCCGGACGGTTTGACAGGTTCATGTCCTTTGGAACAAAAAGGACAGAATTGAGCTCATACCACTCCAGGACCATTTTAGAATAGTGGCATGATGCTAAATCTGGCCAAAATTGCGGAGCTTCGTCGTGCTGCTGCAAGAACGGAAAAGGTGCTTATTGAGGCACTCAGATTAGTAGATCTCGCCATTTACTGTGCCCTATGTCACGAAAGGCTCACACCTCAGTCCGCAAGAGCAGATGGCCTGCCAAACGAGATATTCGGAGGCAAACTTCGACATTTTATTCTTTTTAAATTTCTCGTATACATCGAACTTGATCTTGCCGATGAAAAACTCCAACCCCGGAATTTGCTTAAAATCGGCTTTTAAATACGTTTCGTCGTCCATCACTCAGCAGTCATACTTTGTCAGCATCCTCTCGTTGAGCTTCCGTGCAGGAGTATTAGCCGTCGATTGTTGCCGCTCATCGCGATTTGGTAAGTTCTCTGGATTTTCCTTGCTTTCTGGACGTAGCTCTACGACATGCTGATTTTTTAAGCCAAATCGCGGCTTTAGACGTTGGGATTTGCTTTAGTCATCCGCCTCACCTTTCCCTCTGTCTTTTTGTTCTCCGATCACGGTTTTCTTCCGGCTCATTTGCCGTGGTTTAACGTAAACTGCTCCTGGAACCGCTTCAACACTCTCAAGACGGTTGAATGGTGAATGTTCAATATTTTCCCCAACTGCCGGTGCGACAGGTCAGAAAAATCCAGGTTTTTGGAATGAATTTGTTTTCCCGAGTTGCGTTGGTTCACCTTAATTTTCGTTGAATCGAAAAAGACGACTTCGAGTTTTACAGCATGTAAACAATACACATCAATGAGAAAGAGTGCAAAATTTGGTGGATTTTTACCCAATGGTAAAACAGTTATGCCTTGTTGAATGTGTCGCAATAATTTCGTGTTCGCCCTTTATGCTGATCTTTTCATGATTGTTTCTTGGATATTTTTTTTGTAATTTTTTATTGATGAAGCATAAATAAAATATGGGATAGCCAAGGCGGCTGACTAAGATGATGTCGGTGGCTGCAAACAGGGTTTACTCGTTTGAAAAAAGCATGAATTTGTTCAAGCTAAAAAAGCTGCACAATTGGAAATGCCCAAACTTAATTCAAAAAGTGATTCGAACAAGCCCCACCTAATTTTAGTTTAATTTTTGCAAAACCATTGCATCTGGTGACTCTAAATTTCTAGTAACCCTTACTTCTTTTGCAAATGTTAGAAAATTTAATGTATTATACATGCAGATATAAACCAAAATATGAGCGCTAATAATCATAGCAGCTTTGCCTACTAGCGACACGGCGCAAACGTCGCGACGTTGAAAATCATAACGACGTATAGTGAGTTTCCAAGGAGACTTGGAGTTTGCGATTGATGACCTGAGGAAAATCAATAGTAAATAACATAAACAAAGTTTATGCACTACAAGAAAATCGCCTACTGGACTGAAAAAATGAATAACAAACCTTCGAGTGACAGGCATCTCGCTAGTAAAATGTGTCGCTAGTAAAACTGTCGCTATTCGGTTTGGTGCTATACACATAATAGATAATTTCATCACATTTTCATATTCTTACATCAATAACTTTTTTGTTAAAATAATATTTCTAAAAATAGGCCGGAAAATCTGACAGTGTTGCATTTTTTTCATACAAAAAGAATGCTCTGTTTAAGTTGTTATAACTAATTTTTCGCTACTTCTACCGCTTTGTCGTCTTTGGAAAAGTTGTAGCCAGATAATTTTTCGGTAAGCTTTATATACTGAAACTAAATTTTCATTACGTTAGAACAAAATATCCAAAATGCCAAAAAAAATGACACTTTCCGAACAAATTTTCGCGTTTTCCATACAAATTTTCAAATCAGAACCCGGGTACCTCATTTTTTTTCAAATCTGCAAAAAAAAATCCGTTCGTTTTGAACGTAAAGAAAACTTTTGAGTCTACTGGGTTTTTTCAAGAAAAGTTGCAATTCAACACACTCTAATAAGAAAGGATCGACATAGGATCGAGATTTTAGTTTCTTAAAGAATTTTAAACTATTACATTATATATAACTGTTTTCAAGTGTTACACAACTTTTAGACATTATTTTTGTCTAGTTTTAATCTAAAACTGCCAGATTTTTTTTTTTTATTTTAACGTGAAAATTAAAGACAGACTCCTACATTAACTACTTCAGACCCTAACTCATCCTCTATCAATTCCTTTGTTTCTTTGTTTGCACAAAAACTGTTTTGAATTTTATAAAGCACCAGCAAAAGTTTTAAATAGATTTAAACTTTTTTTTTAACAATTTTTTTATTTCCCAGAAGCAACCAATTATATTTATTTTCTGCTATTTTTGTTTTAATATGTTCTTTTAAAATGGCCTTACAACACTAAATAAAAAAAAAAGAAATCCCTTAGTCAAATCGACAAAGCGAAAAATAATTTCAGGGGTGAACAGATAAAAGCAAAACCCTCACCACCAATGCGAGGCGATGCGCAAGAGGTGTCAAATGTTCGACTGTGCGGGGGTGGAAATCATTCCCCTCTCTCTTCCATCCAACTGTTGGCCAAGTTGGCTCGATCCGATTAATGCGGTCGCCTTGAATTCCGAACTTTCGGCCGGCCAAGTCGGGTGTCTGATGTTTGCTCGAGGAGGGAGCCGGGGAAGAAATCAGGGGAAGATGGGAACGAAGAAAAAAAAAACCGCATTATCATCTCCATCTTTGGCTGGTTTTAGTGTTGTCGTTTATTTTCTTGTCGCACGGCACCGAGAAATGGAATGAATGAATGAATGAAGTTTTTTCTTGCTCCAACTTCGTCTTCGTCTTTGTCCCCTGCGCTTCCCTTGTTTGTTGGATGGAATCTATTCTCTTTCATGAGTTGGATGTCCATTTTCCGCATCCTCGCCTGAATGCGAATGGCCTACGCTTCTACTTAGATAGCGCTTGGGGGCGAGATAAATGGTGGCTCCAGAGAGTGCGGACCTCTGGATTGTCGTCTTCAAAGAGGAAGAAAAGCTGGCAAGTGGAAGGCAACAGCAGTTGGAAGCGATGCCATCGATGTAATTAAGTTTGGGTAGATAAGTGTGTGAAGGAGGTGGACCGGGATTCCGAGCGAGCTTCTCGATAAAAAGAAGCATCGAAGGCGAGAGCACAGGAGCAACAACAAAAAAAACTATCAAACTAAGTGAGAATGAACAATTAAGGAAAAGCGTTCCTTCTTTCTGGAACCATTCGGAAGGCGTACGTTTTTGTGTGGGATTTCGTTGGATGAGACTATTAGTTGTGAAAGACGGACAGAAAAAGCGCACCGGCACCGCTAATTTTGTCATGCGATAGTTTTCCGTTGAAATAATGGGAACGGGAACTGTAAGTGAAGAAACTTTGTTCTAGGTTTCTCATTTCGGGAAATTTGTTTCGAAGTTTAAGAGTTTTAAAGTCAATTTGTACTTTTGAAAAATTCTTTTGAAACTATAATTGATTGAAAGTTTTCAGGTGATCAATACCTGCAGCACAGAGCAGAACGAGATTCACCTTGGAGTGTACTAGGAAATTTTGTCTTTTTTTAAAACTTTGCTTTTGTCGAATATAATTTGAATCATATTACGTGATGCATTTTTTTTTTAAATGTCTTTTATAAAACCTTTACATTTAAAAATAAGTATTTGTTTTTAGTAAAAATCCAATATTTTTCTCAAAGCTTTTGTCTAAGTGAAAGTTAAAATATAACATTTTGTGCTGCTTTAAATAATGTTTAAACTTATTAAATGACCCATAGATTATTTCTAGAAAAGCTTATGAAAATCACATATGTTATGAAGTTGCGCACTAACGTATTAACATTTTTTGAAAACCTTAATTGGTTTGGCAATAGATCTCTAATATTTAATTTAAATGCGTCTTTATTTTTCTCATTCTTAGTTTATATTCAAGGGCCAATATACAGTTTTTTATGAACTTTGACAGAATAAGCGATTCGATTTTGGCGTTCCCAGTATGGAAACTTGATGAAAACTGGTTCGAATTTCATAATTTTCAAGCTATCCTTCTCATATGTATCAAATTTTAATGAAATCGTTTTTTCCCTAGAAATATGACCATCAATTAAGGTTTTTCACCGATGATGATGGAGCCTCGAAAGGCATCGAATAGCATCTGCGATGATTGGCACCCAACACCCAAATAGCGGCTACCAGTCCAGAGTCCAGATGATAAAGGCACTCACCCACACTCGTTTACAACCAACATCATCCAATTCGTTTCAATTCCTTTGGACATCCTTCCTCTTACTTTCCCTCAACAACCATCTGGAAAAAGCCTCCACAGTTCGTCTCATCCAACTCGGCAAATGGTACATTTACTCATGTGATTGATCGCAGTATTCTCGCTAAGAACTTTTCATAAATCATCTTTTCTCGCGCCCGGTCGTTCGTTCGCCTGTGATCGTTTTCTTGAATTCACTCGCATTTAGCCATTTCATCTTGGGGTGCCACTTGGTGATGTTTTGCTCAAGCTTTGGGCAAATGCGAATGTATTGGAGGCTATATGACTGTAGCTAGGGCTTAGCTTTCCCTAGTGTGCATTTCTTCTTCTAGCGTCTTTTGCCATCTCGTCAAGGCCGGGACATTTGTTATTCAGGATGCTTAAAGACATTGCCTTTAATTTTTTTTCCTCCTTTCCTAATATATGTACCTATGTAGTTTTTTTTAATTTACAGCTGATACTTCGTATAGGAACACATGAAAAGGTGTCCACCATCTAAAAAAGTTAAATTATCTACATCTGTTTTCATTTTTAAATCACTTTGAACTACAACCTGCTTGAATCGAGACTGACGAAAGTACGATTTGTTTATTTTTTAAATTATCTGCTATTATGATAAGTCCAGATAGAATCCACAAAATAGCAATCAATCATCATGAGAATGAAAAATATATTTTTTTAGAAAATTTATATTCTCAATGATAAAAAGAATTAAACCAACTCAGAACCAAATTTCCAGTTTGTAAATATATTGGAAAAAGAAACATTCATCAGAGTAAAATTTCAGGAGATTAATAAAAACAAAACTGAATGATACAAATCTATATAAATAAAAATGAATGTTCGGAAACTACTGAACCGATCACCGTGAAACTTGGTATCTGAGGGATTATGAGGCCGGAGATGGTTTCTATAATACTTACAAACCCCTCCAATTTAATGAAGGAGAGGCTTCGATACAAATTTACTAAAAATTTGACACGATTCGAACGATTCTCAGGAAGCCGTTTGAAGACCGTATATTGTTTCTTAAATGCTTTCAAACCTTTATGAATCCAAAAAAAGTGGGCTCCTATACAAAATGAACAAAAAATTTACATAATTCTAACAATTTTTGAAAACTACTGAACCGATCAACGTGAAATTTGGTGTGTAAAAGTTTTCACTTTTTTGCCGGGAATGGTTTCTATAATACTTTCAAACACTTCCGATCACAAAATAGGAAGAGGGAAGGGTTTCATACAAAAATTTACAAAAGTTGTACAAAAAAATTCTTTTTTTGTAGAGAAATGAATACAACTGTGTTAGATAAAATTTCAGGGACTAGATAAGAGAAAATCGATGTTGAAAAACATGCGAAAAAAATTCGCCTTGTCTCCCGGTGAGACTTGAACCCACATCTTGCGCCTCTCCGGGGCCCATGTATTAACATTCTACTACAGGAGACCAACCTGGCGTATGAATATTATACTGGTTGAGTGTCGATGTCTATCGGAATGAAGGGCATAGTTCTCCCATGTGATCATAATCATTTTTCTTGGTCTATTTGCCCTTCATTCCGATAGACATCGACACTCAACCAGTATAATATTCATACGCCAGGTTGGTCTCCTGTAGTAGAATGTTAATACATGGGCCCCGGAGAGGCGCAAGATGTGGGTTCAAGTCTCACCGGGAGACAAGGCGATTTTTTTTCGCATGTTTTTCAACATCGATTTTCTCTTATCTAGTCCCTGAAATTTCATCTAACACAGTTGGATTCATTTCTCTACAAAAAAAAAAAAAGTTTCGCTGACTGAATGTTTGAGTCAAGACCCATCTCTGGGTCGCAGTTTTAAAAAAGTTGTACAAAATTTAAACAATTTTCGAAAGATTTTTGTTAAAAATTGATAAACGTAAGTGTTTTTCATGATATGATGATTTATTGAATTGACCAAAAAGTTTTAACAAAATTTATATTGATAGACGCTTCTCATTTTCATGAATGATGCTCTCAAATTCAATAAATGTCACATAAGTACATATAATTTAAAAAACCAATGACTTAGTATTTTCATAAAATTGGCACACTTTTTGAATATGTTAAAAATTGTCTTTATTTGAATACTCCTCCCGCTTTAAAAAGAAGCGACTTTTTTAATTCTGAAGGGTTTTTTTTTATTGAATTTAAGATCCCTTATATTTTCTTTTTCTAAAACGTGACTCCATCAACCTAGAAACCTGCAAGTTGCATATTTGATATTCAGATGCCTTGGAATATAGTTCGCTATTCAATTATGTTGAAATTTAATTAAAAAGGAAGTTTTTTTTAAAATTATAATAATTTTAACAAACTTTATTTTTTCCATGGAAGGGGTAGCCAAGCACACCAGGTCAGTTGGTGAATAAATAAATTCAGATTCTTACTCTCTGATATAAAATAATGCCTGAGAAACAAAATTAAATCTGGTTTTGAGAACAAACAAAAAAATAATTAATTTTGAAATTCTCTTCTTTGTATTGCAATTCGAATCTCAAGTTGCAGTTTTCAAGGGGGTTACTTGGAAGGGTATTGAAATTTAAGCAGCAAAATAATGTGCTTACAAATAAAAATATAAATTAATATTAGAATTTCTATCAATTATACAAGATGTAGCAAAGGACACCAGGTCAGCTAGTTTATTTTTAAAAAAGATTCACACTTCCTAGGACTATCCAATTTCATTTTAAGAAGTTCTGAGAAAATCGAATTGGCAATCTGGATAAAATTCGCTACATCTTTTTTTTACCTCTCAGTTGATTTAAAAAAAATATTCATAAGTTTCCATAAATGCATTCAGAAGTAATACACAAAACAAAAAGTTGGATTTTTTTCGAATACACTCCTCAGTTCATAATAATTGGGTACAAAAAATAACGCAAAACAACAACGCCTTTTGAATAAAAGATAATTTAGTGTTTCTAACAAAGAGTTTTTCTCCATCTTCTAACTTCCTCGCTAAAATGCAAATTGCCTACGTTTTGAGACATTGGTCAGGGCAAGATATAAGCTGGCTCCAGAGAGTGCGGGTCCTGAGATTGTCCTTTAAAAAATAGATTTTTTTAGAGCATGATTCTTTTTTATGAATTTTGAAGAATTCATAAAATTTACAAAAAAAAAAAAAATTAAATTTGCACTTAAAAAATCAATTGCTATCAATAAAGACTATCCTAGGACCCGCACTCTATGGAGCCGTCTTATATTTTAATCCCTGACTTACCATACAGAGGTTTTCGAATCACATTTGAAGTGAATTTGATTATTTTGAAAACTTTTTGGTTTATTTATGTTCTATTTTCACATTTCAGACATTCTTAATTTGTTGACTTAGTCTTGAAACACAATATAGCAACTGTGTTTCTATGATGAGGTTTCTAACATCAAGATTCAATTTGAAATTCAATTATTTGTTATTTGTTTTCAACATTTAGATGCCGAAGTAAACAAAAATCCGAGAAAAACAAACTTCAGGAAACAGCAGTTGCACAGCAATAATGCAATCAAAATGAAATTTTATGTAGTGCTCCTTAAATAATATTTTTTAATATAATATCAGAATCATGCCCATCGAACTCGTTTGATTGCGTACGGACTACGCTTCCACTAAGATAGCGCTCGAGCGAGAAAAAAGGTGGCTCCAGAGAGTGGACCCCTCGGAATGTTTTCTACACGGATAAAAAAGTTTCCTCCTCCATGCCACTGATTTTCAATTCAGCCTACCGTTTTGATAGATCAACATCGATATCTACGGCCAAATCAGCGTTGCTGTGAAGTGGTTTTGGCTATCGAGGATTTCTCATCTGCTCATAGCTAATATAATCGAACATATGGTAAATTTCGCTAGTTTACTTAGGTCAACTTAAGGAATGTCACTGATGTTAGATTAGATCTCAATTTTTCTCAGCCAACATTGGAATTAATATTTCTTTAATTCTTATAATGTTCTCGCGGTAAAAAAAAACAATGTTAATTTTGACGATTTTCTAAATTTTGTTCAGGGCCAGGGTGGCGTTTTCCGAGCAAGTCTCTTAAATTTCCCTTCTGGAAACGGCGGCAGTCGCGAAGAGAACAGCAGCTGGAAAAATAATGCCTTGCATAGGTTCAAATAAAAAATCATGCCACTAGAGTAATATTTATATGATTTAATTTAAAAAAAAAAAACTTATAAAAAATTGAAAAGAATAAAAAAAAAACAATGCATTTTTTTTATTTCTATTTAAAATCTACCATTTTCGACGTTAATGGGGAGCAGCATTTTCGCTAAAAACAACCATACGAATGATTATCTGAAAATTCATGTTGAATTCTCGATGCTGATGCGATTGCTAAATCAGCCATTTATCCTTTCGTGGCATCGCATAATCTGTATTTCAACTTCAAAATTTTTGGAACTATTTTTCGGTACCTTCAAGTTATGCTTTTAAAACTCGAACACTTCAAATTTGTTGATTTAGTCTTGAAACTCAATACTACTTATATCTTAGGTAGATTATTATGGAAAAATTATATCTAATTTTAATATCATGCCTTAAAAGGCAAATTTGGTGTCATTTTGCCCGAAAAAAGGTGGTACAATTTGGGTTTCTGATTTCATATGTGGATACCATAATCATGCCAACTGATGGTTTCACTGAAATCGTAACGATACCTCGTTTTGAAACCATATGAAAATTAGTTATTAAGAGCACAGCGATGTCAGTTTTTGGTTTCGAATTGGATCAAAATTTGGCATTGTAGTGCTTTTAAAATTCCTTGAAAAAGGCTGACTAAATAAACGAGATTTCATAATACTTTCAGGATAACCGAAATATGGCAGAATTGTGTCATCCGCATGAAGAAATGCCAAATATTTTTTTGAGAAAAGGAAAATAAAATGTTGCATTGCAGGCCCGTGAGACTGACCCGTCCATAGGGGTTTTCCGAAATTCAAATTAAGCTGAAAATACGAATAATCTCAAAAATACACAATAAATAAGGAAAATGATTTTTAACATCATTTTCATACTCATGATTATCACAAAAACTCTAAAATTAAAAATTCTTCTGATAAATTCAATAAAAATTTTCAAAATAAAAATCATTTTCAATTTCGAACCAATGCTGTTTCCGGTAAGTCATTGATGTCAAAAATTTTCAATGATTAAAATTTGTTAGGGAAATGATAATAATTAATATTGAATATTCATCTTGATTTGCATTTCTTTACTTCGTTCTCAATAAAAGGGTTGATTGCAAAATTTCACTGTAGTATTTTGAATTAAAAAACAAATCACGATTTGAAATGTGTTGTTGATGATGTAGTGTAGATGATTATTGAATCTAATCAGTGTTCGGCATCGCTAATTCAAAAATTAGTGGCGCTAATCAAATCGCTAACTCATTCAAATTTAGCGATCGCTAATTAAAACCGCTAAATGAGCGGAAAAAGTTATCGCTTCAAGCTTAAAGCGCTAATCGCTAATTGCTAGCTGTTGATAAACAATAACGTAAACAGGATGGCAACAGCATGGATTATGGTTGCATCTCAATTCGTTTGCCCAAATACTTTACAAACATAGTGCAGATTGTTTATAATGCGCAGTCTATTGAAAATTTTTTAACCAGGTTTCACTTTTTTTTAAACAATCAAAATAGTAATGCAAAATTCTCATTATAGGAGTATTGCCAAACGTGTATCTAAAAAAATAATGAAATAAAATGCAAATTCATTCTATGGTGATACTATCTTATATTTATTTTACCTGATTTGAAATATTTGTAAAAACTGCTTTGTGAAAAGTAAATATCTCATCCACTTATAACAAGTTGTAAAAAGCGGATTTTTCCAGCATTTATTTTTCGAGACTTGCCGTGTGAGATAGTAATGTGAGATTTAAAAAAAAAACTTAGAAATTTGGAAAAGCTTTTGAAAACCCATCGATTAACCTAAAAAGCACATTTCAACAAATCACCGCATGTGGAAGACCATACTAAAGCCATGTAAAATATTGATCAAGTAGGTCGTTTACTGTACTTTTGCAACAAAAACAGTTTCTAGAAATTGACCTTCTAGCTTTGAATTATATAAATGATGTTTAAAATTGTTTAATACTGTTTAACAATATTAATTGAATTGTTTGTCTGAGATTGTTGAGAAAAGAAGTACTTAAAGAGAAAAAAAGTTTATCTGTATGAGGCACTTTTGCCCTGAGACCATTCGAAGTGACCATTTGCACTTGGAGCGCATTTTGGTGTAAGAATGTTGCCCGATGTCTCCTTTACTTGTCAAATGACAAAAAGTCTACTTCTATCAGCAATAATTTGTGAATTTGAAACAAGTAAATTGAAATTAGCGTTCTTCATTTAGCGGAACCAAAAAATAGCGGAATTTTTAAATTCGCTAGCTCAATCAAAGGCAAAATTAAACCGCTAACAAAAAGTTATCGGACTAACTAGCGATTAGCGAATTAGCGTTTTTGTGCCGAACACTGAATTTAATATGATAAAAATTTAAAGAAAAAGATAATACTTCAAAAGTGCCAGTGATCAAAGTAAGAGACAAAACCTTTTTCAGTTATCAAAAAAAGGCAAAAAAATCATTATTTAAATTCGAAATAATAATTGAATTTAAATTTATAATACATCATGTTTAATTATACTGACAAAGTACATGTTATGTCGCGAATGATTTAAAGGCTGAAAGTTTTAAAATAAGGAATTCCAATTTTGTTATAACTATTGAAAGCACAAATGAAATACAAATTCAGTTAACTTTGCGGCAGGTTTAAAAGAAATACATTTCAAGCTCTGAAGATGTTGTCACTTTCAGATGTAATATTGGCTCCTGGAATGAACAGAGGGTTGTAACTATTACTTTTTTTTATTATTAATTTATATTCAAAGGCTTATGTTTCCCGATCACAAATATTCAGAATAGGAAAACAAAGGCAAACTTTTTGAAAATATTTCTAAAAATTTAAAAAGTTTGACTTTAAAATAAGGTTTTTTTAATAAAAAAAAATGCCCAATAAAATTTGGTGAATTTATTTGAAAATAAAAACAAAAAAGGAAGATGGAAAAGTAAAGTTTTTAAAATTTAAAAAAGATTTTTTTTTCAATAATCAAGTTTTACTTCCGATTTAGTATCTTCTATCATATTTAGTCTATCGCCTTTAGTTTTGGCGATATAGAGTTTATAAGTTTTAAAATGTAAAAGTTTTAAGTGAAATCAATCATTGAAAACTGATAAATTGACAAATTTAAGTTTAGGAAAAATCTAATTCTGAATTTATTTATTATACTTCATTCAAATAAGGAACAACATTTTGCTGAAGATGATCTTAAAAAATCAAATTCTACAGTGTTTACCAATTTGGAAAGGTATCATTACAAATATTTCTGACATTTCTGCAGAAGCATAAAAAAAACTTGTTTTTCTTAACAAAATTTGTTGAATCCTGCGAAACAACCAGATTTTTGCTTTCAAAATTATGTAAACACTTCAACACTTTTTAAAAATACGTGCAATTGGGAAAATATAACAAATATCAAACCTCTATTACTTGTTTCGCAGAAATTGAAACCACAAAATTACAAAGTCTTAAGGAAAGTTGATAATTGATTTTTTATTTTAAAATGTTATGTTTCTGTTTTAAAAATTATTTTCAAAAAAGTGCAGGATTTTTTTAAATGAATTTTGCCTATTTTCAAAAGTTATTTCAATAACAAAAGTTAATAGAAAAAGTGCAAAAGTGCATTATTTTTTTGCACTTCGGAAGAATGTCAATTTTGTGGCGTCATACAGTGTCGTTAAATGAAATGACTCAAGCCTAGAGTGATTTTTGACGGAATTTTGCCGGAAGCGAGACTTTTTTTGACTTGCTTGTTAACACTTAGTCTAAGTCATTTTTAAAGATCAAGTTATTTTCCGTTACTAGGGTGAAAATTTTACTTGAAAAGATCTCCATGGGGAGGAGGGAGAGCTAAACTCTTAATCCTTCTTCCCCCGTTTGCACGGTTATTTTGAGTTTTTCTTTATTAGAAAATGAATCTGTTTAGAGAGATTGTCAATTTAGATTCTCGATTATTTGCTTGTCAGAAAACGTTTGGGAAAACATTCTATTTTTGAAAATAACGTCAACCACTTTGTTGCCAAATTTTGCCATTCATTAAATTTTTTACCAACATATTTTTGATATCTCATTTTTGTCTTTGCATTGAATTTCACTTTGTACACCTTAATGATGCTTGTTACTGCTTTTAGACCAAATTCTACAGTAACTTTGACACTAGGCTGTTGTTGGTTGTTTACAGTGAGCAAAATAAGAATAGTACCACTGTGTGTTTTGCCTGTTAAATTATAAATGATTGAAAATCACCAAAATTTTCTTCTACAATTTGTTTTGAATAGTTTTACGGATAAATCAAGCATAAGTTAACTTTTTTTAAACGTTGCAATTGGCGTTGAGAACCAAATTAAAGTTAGCCATATTGATATCTTTATTGGCTATCATGGAAAAATAAAGATAAAAAAATGTTATAATTTTTGTGTCGAAACCTCATTTCGGTAGCATTTTTAAAACCATTCAGGCATCAAAGTCTGCCCGGAATCAACTCTATTTCCATGACGAGGTTTGAATATCAACCTCTGATTGGAAATTCAGTACAGTAAAAGAAAATACTGATATTTTGCCACATAAATTCAATAAAAAACAATACTCAGAAAAGAGTTTGAAATTTAAATTTTCTCAGTTTTCAAAATATAAAAGGAATGGGTTTTTGAAAATTTCAATTAACTTCTCCGTTTTCGTTTAAAATTATTAACAATAAGCCTCTGAGCTAATTTATTTTTTTTCCTTATTTTCAAACTCTTGCATTTAGGATTTCATATTCAAAATTCAAATACATTTAAATTACGATTTTCATTAATTTGTTAAATAAAGGCTTGTTATATAGCTCAGTTGGCAAGTAAGATGCCTCCTGAGCCGATGTCCGTGAATTCGAGCCCATGAGTAAACATGGATCAGAGTGGTAACGGATAAGTTTTTAAATTATTGTACGCCAAGTGCATTGTTATTATGTCGTCGCGAATGACATAAAGATGTTAAATAAAATGGCTATATTCGAAACAAACAAAATTTTTTTTTGGTAAATCAAACTGATACAACAAATCTTGCATTTGTTATGGATTTTTTTTCGCAAAATATGTATCATGCGATAGTTTATGTTTATGCAGTTTTGTACCTGTTGTTGTTTATCTTAATTTATAAATTCTTAGCCACAAGTAATAATAATTTAATTATTGACTTAAATGCTGCTTAATAATAAATACAGTATCCAGTTTGAACTACAAATTAAGATTGTAATATATTTAATACATTTTTTTTTCAAATATTCTATGCTTGAAATGTAACTTAGGGTTATTTATTTTTCTATTTTATTCTTATTTTTTTCTTTAATTTTGAAATTGAATTGAACCCTAAACCTTCAATATAAAACATGTTTAACTTACATGTTTATGTACATGGAAATTTTAAACAATGCATACTCTTAAAACTATATTACACCACACATTAATATTTAATCTCTAGTATTGCAAACTGCCCAATTCCAGAAGCAACATGTTGAAATAACATTCAATCCTTAACTTCAAAACAATGGTCGCTTTTATGTGAGGATTCGTAGAAGTACGCTTCCTCAAAAAGGAAACGAAACCTCGTCCCAAAGCGTTACGTAAACAATAATGTCCTAAATTTATTTTAATGAATAGTGAAATATTAACAACCACCTGTTGCCATTTTCTTTAACGACGATCTCACGAGGACGGCCAAAATAACACGAAAAAAAGTGGCACCCGACCCAAAACCTCAAATTCATGAACCCAACCGAAATCAATTCGTTTTCAGCTAACTTGGCGAAAAACGTGCCCGTTTCGTAGGAAGGATACCTACAAATTTACATACAAACTGCCTCTGAGATTTGCGTTTGCACTGTCCTCGGGAGTTCAACAGAAGGAAAAAATCGGAAACAAGGAGCAAAGGAGTTGTTAAAAAAACAGAAACTCGGCCGCAGAGAAACTCTTTTGCATTCGCCGATAAAATTCACCACAAAAGGTGAATCGCTTAGGTTTTAAATATGTATTGGAATGGTTTCATTTTGTAACCCTCGAAAAAAAAAATGAAAAGGAAAATATGTCGCCGTATAGGCTAACGACGGTTAGAGGATCTAGAAGAGGACATAAGGTCCAACAGAAGGTTGGCCACCTGTTTTTTTTGTTAGGTCCCTATGTCCGCCAAAATCCTTCGATGCCGGATGTTTTGGATGGCGTTCCCAGAACCGAAATAAGCCCGGCAGAACGCAACGGCACCACCCGGAGCACTGTAACATAGATTAAATCCGATTACTTTAGGCTTCCGGTAATCGATATCCAAACAATGACAACGAGACGGTTTTCGGGGCAGTAATCGAAAAAGAGACTTATACAGGTACAAGCAAAAATTTCGCTTTTAAAACATTTCCAGGTGTTTAATTTAATTTTTTTCTTTACTCTAGGTGTCTGAAGCCACATTGAAACGAAAACAAAATCAATAAAGTTTTAATTTGACTAAATATATCACTCATTTCTTCTGCGGACCTAATTTCGACCTCTAAACGAACTTTAGAAGTTCACAGAAGTCGGTTAAGCACTATATTGTCATTATATGTGCCCATTTATAGCTAGCTTGACTTGCAATCAACCTTATGGAATTCTTTTGGAATTTTTGTGGACCTTGAATAGCGCATTTGGGGCTTTACTCGTCAATTTTGAAAACTCATCCATAAAACGAAAAAAAATGACAGTGGAATTATTTAAAGATTAAAATACCTATCAGCAACCTTAGAAGTGCTGAGCCTTTTTTTCAGAACCCCTTTCCAGTGAATTTTTGATGATTTTCCCTTGAGTCAGCTTTTGACTGCACTAAACTTATCCCGCGAACTCTACAGTGAAATAAAAACACCTTTCCTCGAATTTAATATCGAGGATACAGAATCATTTTTGGATCCCGCTTCCACTTTTTGATGCGGGAGGGCAAAAAAAACTACAAAATCATACACATATTTTTATCATTTTGTAGCTGCACGTTATGAGAATAAACGGTAGCATGGAAGGAAGGAAGGTCGAAAAAAAGTACACCTAAACTAAACGATATCGGTTCGATCGTAAAAATTTGCACATCCACCTCTAAGCCCAAAATTTCTACCCTTCGATATGGCTGGGCTGTACGTAAAATTGTGTAAGAGTGTGTGCGGGTGTTTGTGGGACGATGACTACAATTTGCTGTAATCTCTGCCCAAATGTGGGGGCGACTTTCTTCCTCAGCTCCAGTCGGTCGTCGTCGGTGGTTATTTTACGATAACAGCTGCTGGGATTTTTGTTTCGGTTTCGGTAACTTCTCTCTGCCTACACATCCTCGGTCCTCGCTTCTACCCTTCTTGGTTTAGCCGAGTTACTATTGCCGGATTGCGGCAGCACTGCGACAATCTAGATGTGTGTAGGACTCGGTAACGTAACTAATCGCCTAATCGGGCCATATCGGATATAGTCCGGGAGCATCACTTGCGCTCGAGTTATGCGGGAATTAAAGCTCTCCGTGGATTGAGTTCTAGTAGAATTATTGAACGTACTATCCAACTGAAATAAAATGAAGGGAAAAAACTGAATATAACTAGAAAGTCTGATCACATAAACTTTTTCGACAAAAATCATCGGTTGTTCTAAACAGTCCCTTAAGTCTGCTTCACATAGAATATGGTCGCATCTTTCCATTTACTGCAGCGTCCCTAGTTGTCACATCGCGAATCTATTGACAGTGTTTTGATTCGGATGGTTTGTATACTTAGTGGTGAAAATTTCATCAAGATTGAAGCAGTCAGTCAAAAGTTATCGACGATGGAACGCGAAAGGCGAGAGAAAATTCTGCACACTCACGTAGAGAAACCGACGTGGTCAGGGGTAAAGATCGTAAAATTCCTGAAATATCTAAAATCGACTGTGAATTCGATGCTGAAACGTTACTGGGAGACCCTTACGGTGGATCGAGCAAAACAAACCAGGCGTAAAAGTGGAACATATGACCGGAAGCTGCGAACAAAGGTAATTCGATCAGTTCACAATAATCCTGTAATCTCCTTGCGTGATTTGGTGAAAAAGTTCAAGACGAACCACAGTACAGCTCGACGAATTTGTTTGCGAGAAGGCTTGCGGTCGTATCATGCAAGCGAACTCCCCAACAGGACGCTGAAAAAAACCTGGTTCCCAAAACCATGGCAAGGAAGTTGTACGAGAAAGTGTTGACCAAGTACAACGGATGCATTTTGATGGACGACGAAACTTACGTCAAAATGGATTTTGGACAAATACCCGGAAACAAATTTACCTTGCGAAGTGTAAAGGGAATGTTGCAGGTAGATTCAAGTTTGTTTTCGCAGATAAATTTGCTCGTAAGTTGATGATTTGGCAAGGGATCTGTAGTTGCGGAAAAAGGACTAAGATTTTCATCACTGCGGACACAATGAATGGAAATGTTTACAAAGAAGAATGTCTCCAGAAGAGGGTTTTGCCATTCATTCGGTCCCTCAAAGGTCCGGTGAAGTTTTGGCCGGATCTGGCAAGCGGCCAATACAGCCGGGATATCGTAAAGTGGTATAAGGAGAACAAGATCGATTTTGTTGAAAAAAGTATCAATCCACCAAACTGTCCGGATTTTCGTCCCATCGAGAAATATTGGGCAATAGTTAAGGGCAAACTGAAGAAATGTAGAAGAACCATGAAAAACCCGCTCAAATGGAAAAGTGGTGGAACAAGATGGTGAATGAGGTTACCAGCAGTACTGTGCAGAAAATAATGGGTGGTATCACAAAAAAGTTCGAAAATTCATTCGAAAAGCTGACGAATGATGTTGACGTATGTTGTGCAATAAAAACACTACAAAATGACATTTTTACTTTTGTTGTACGTTATTTCTTTGCGGAGAAATGATCTATTTTATCCGACCAGATTCTATATGAAACAGACTTTAGAAAAACGATCTACTATTCGGAATCTTGCAGGTCCTGAAGGTTCTCGTCAAATGTAAGAAGACCGCTTTTTTAAATGGAAACCTTGAGAATTTTAAGGCATCCTGCACGAGTTGTGCACAGCCCTGTTGTATTCCGAAGGCTCTGCACACATGGTGTCTCTAGAAGATTCTGGCGTTTCTAATAAGGAAGTCTTCAATCGTTTGTATTCCGTCTTGATAAATTGTCAATATTAGAATTCCTTCGTCTCATACACGTGTTAGAAGCTCATGAACTAATCCAAATAATTGGCAATATAGACGGAACTGTTAAGGATAATCCGTAATAGTTAATAGAAATCGAAACCTGGACTAAGTACCATCACTTTCTCACAGTTTTTTTTTGTGGTTTTCTGGATTTACTAGAGTTAAATTTAAGGTGGTTCGAATTTTTGATTTTCGTGAAAATTCGAACCATACCATGAGAGTGTCTTTCTAAATTTTTTGGCCTGCTCTTTCTAGGGAACTTTTTGAGTATCATGTGAAAAAGATGCACAGTAGAATAGCAGCCAATTGGGCTCATGTAGAATTTTCAAAAGCAACCATATACATTTTGGAGATTGGCCCAAAAAACTGACCTGTGCAAAATATCAGCTCAATCAAACTTGATTTAGGGGTAACTCAAAGCGCTCAAAAATCACCAAAAGGGAGACCAATAGAAATTCGAAGGATTTTGATTTCGATGCCAAGTGCCTTAGAAATGCATGAAAAATCGAGATCTCGTGTTGACTTGAAAAAAATCGGTCTTAGAACGCTTCGAGTCACCCCTAAATTGAAAGTTACTTTTTCTCCTCAGGAAACATCACACCCTCCCATTGCAAATTATTATTTTGCTTGAAAATGTTACGGAATAAGGTCGGATTTTTTAAATTTTCTCTTCAAACCAGATGTCCGGATATTTATGCCTTTTAGCTATGGACCGAGCCGCGTCCATAGCTTAGAGGCATGAAAATATGCGCACGTTTCTAAACGGAGTTTCAGTGTTTTTGCCATCACAATTAGAGTTTGGTTTTAAGAGTCAACCAATTTTTACTGGTGATCAGGAAAAATTGCCGAATTTTGTCAATTTCTGAATGCATACGTTAGTTTTCACCCTCGATAGGACACTTTAGGGCATGGATGGTCTAGATTTTCACCAAAATTGCACGACAGAAATTAAATTTTTGTTAAGAAAATATCACATCATGGATCCGCTTGTGCTCAACTTGTAAGAAAATTTTCTGTACAATTTGGTAGTTAATGAATTTTTAAATTTTTTCGGTTTGGTTTAGTCGATTATCTAAAACAGGTCCTCACAGATGCTTATCATACCACTCACCATGTACTATAAAACCATCATTTTATATTAACAACAGCTTGCTAGAACACATCTACGAAAATTTTCCAGAAAAATGGACTTTTGACAATGAAACTCCTAGCGCACGCTAGAAACTTACTCAAATGAACTCAAATTTTGCCAGAGTACTTGAAAATGAATGAGGATCAAACCCTGTAAGTGGCGTTGTGATCAGTGAAAAAAGCTGAAAAGTGAACTAGTCTAACGGCCAGTCATTGCTATCCGGGGTGAAATAGGATCGTCAATCACCATCGCCATGTTGCAATTCACCAATAAAATTGACTCGACTAACTGCACGTTTCCTAGATTGGTCTTACAATTATTATTATTTTTTCATAATTAAGACTTAATTTCACACATTTTCAGTGAAGACTATAAGATGATACAAGTAACGACAAAAAAAGTTATAAAGAGAAGAAAAGAGCTATGTCAAAATCATTGTACATTTTTGTCCGCCATTTTGAACTGCCGGAAGGTCACTCGCAGAGCCGTTTTTTTTTGCAAGGGGGCCAACAGAAATCAAAATTTGCTCTTTTATTCTTTTCATTTCAAAAAAGGTTAATTTTGTCTCCTTGTGTAATTTATCAAAACACTTTTGAATGTGGAGTTGAGCATTTAGATAAGAAATGGAGGCTGAATTCGGGTTCTTGAAGAATTTTCCATACCAGCATAAAATTTGGAATGATATGAACGATTATTTTTTCTTAGTGATTAATCGTTAAAGTAATAGATGAGCTTATTTATATGTACTTCTTAAACATAAAAAACAATACATGTAAAACACGAGGTATGAATTTTGTGTGTCAAAGTTTGAGTTTCATTTCAAATGGTTTATTGAATGGTAAAATAGAACTGACAAAAATTCTGGGGAGAGGGAGTTAAACCATTAACCCACCCTCTCCCCTTCCTCTTCCCATTCACACGACCATGCAGCACACTGCTCATCCTCTTCCCTTTGAATTTCATTTAACTAAATTAGAGGTTAGTATTTTGAAAAATTATTGAAGAATAGTGAAATCTTTGAACAAATTTTCTCAATGCATTTATTTTGATATCCTTTTATACAACTTATACAAACATCCTGTTATAAAATATTCTGCGAATCTTTAATATTTACTGCGAAAAAATGTTGATAAAAAGATAATTTTCCAAATAAATAAAATAAATTTTCTCAAATAAACCCAAACATTTATTTGAGAGAAGTGTTTTTTAATAATTTCTATGAAAAACTAAATATTTTATCATTTTTCCTTAAGTATTTTGCTGAATCGTGATTCGAAAACATCGAATGATTATAAATTCTTGTTTCGATTCTTCTGATAGCTCATACTATTTTTAAATGAAACTCCTAATCAATTGCAATTGAAATAACGAAACTTTCAGATTCAGAGTGGATTTTGAACTAAAATTACTAAGCTGGATTTCTACTTAAAATTTTAATTATTATTATGGATGAGCTGCAGTATCGGCGATTTTGAAATCCAGCCGTGTTGGTCAAAAATTAGCAAAATATCTTCCTAATGTTGAGCTTCAGTTCATTGATTCGGAAAATAACTGATGAAGGAACAATCTGGATTCAGGAAACAACATTCCACGGAAACAGCGGCAAATTCGATACTTCAAAAATAGAAATATAACGTTGAAAATGGGAGTTACACAGTCACCGTCAACGTTTGAAACGATTGATCGACTGAAACTGTTGGATGTGTTAGAAAAAATTGGATTAAGTGGCATGGTTTTGAACTGGGTCAAAAGTTCCTTGGAAAATAAAATGCAACGGACAAAGTTTAGCTCGTCTTACTCTTAGTTTCAAGAAAATAAGTTGAGTGTCCCTCAAGGAAGTGTCCTGGGGCTAATTCTTTTTATCTCATACATCAACGACTTAAAAATGTGCCTACAACACGGTCACCTAAAACTGTTTGCTGATGATTCAGTGTCATATTGGACAGGTAAAAATTTAGAACTAATAATGCATGAACCAAATGCTGATTTTGAAAACATTACTGAGTTTCTGAAACAACGAAAATTATGCTTGAATCTCGATGAAACTAACTTGATGATAATAGGCAACTGCAAAATTGTGAATTGCCCAAATTTGCTTATTTGCGGATGTGTGATCGAAAGAGTACGTCAAATAAAACATCTAGGAGTGCAAGTTGATGATATGCTAAACTTCATAGAGCAAGTGGACTAAACATTAGACTGAGTCGATTTGGGGTCATTTTGGAATTCCTCAAACCCTGGGGTCTAAAAAGCTTCGTCTTGGTCCAAAACTCATCCATGATTTTTTGCAAACTTTCCAAGTAACGTTTACATGAGTAAATTTGAACTTTTAGGTTTGTATGGGAAAATTGATTATTTTGTACTGAAAAATCAACATCACTTTTGTTTTGTCTGTGGAACCGAGCCAGCTGAATATTTTTGTGCCAATTTATAAAATTCCTTAAGGAAATTTTCCGCTGAACAACTTTGTCGAAGACCGTAACTTCGTATCTTATTAGGAAAAAAAGTTATTAGCTGTCTAACAGGGGTATGTCTTTTCGCATTGATTAAGAATAAATTCAATTGACATCACTGCTTGAGCCTCGCGAAGTGTTGCATGGAAAGTAGTCATGCAATACTTCGCTAGGCACCCTGCAGGGATGTCAATTTAATTTATTATTTATCAGTGCGAAAAGACATATCCCTGTTCAACACCTAATAACCATTTTTCCTAATAAGATACGAAGTCACGGTCTTCAACAAAGTTGTTGAGCATAAAATTTCCTTAAACAATTTTATAAATTGGCACAAAAATCTTCAGCTGGCTTCAAATTTACTCATGTAAACGTTACTTGGAAATTTTTCAAAAAATCATGGATGAGTTTTAGACCAAGACGAAGCTTTTTAGACCCCAGGGTTTGAGGAATTTCAAAATGACCTCAAATCGACTCAGTCTGCTAAACATACAATAAAAAAACTGCGAAAAAATATGGTGTACTTCGCCAGACAAATTCTGGTCAAAATTATTTATGTGAAGTCGGTTATTATGCCACATTTTGATGACTGTTCTAAGTCAATAGAATGACTTCATGCTTCAGATACACAAATAAAGCGATTACAGCAAATCCAAAATAAGATGATGAGAGATGCGATACGTTGCAACCGATACACGCCTAGTGCTCTTATGCTCGACATGCATGGTTATCTTTGAAACAACATATTGCTTATAACAGCCTGATGTTTGTCCATAAAATGAAAAAAAAGGAATGTTACCTTCATAGTTGGCTCGAGATCTACAGTTCGGAAACGACATTCTCAGTTACAATACGAGAACAGCGTGTGATTTTAGACTATCCATTGCTAAAAAGAAATGACAAAACGATCTTTATTCTTCAATGGCTTGAAGATGTATAATAACCTGCCGCAAGACTTAAAAGATAATTCAAATATGAACAGCTTCAAAAGAATGTGAAGAGAACCTTTTATCATAAGCAAGAATCCTAAATGAGACCTTTATAATGTAATGGCAATCTGATGTGTTATCAGACATATAATCTGAACAGTGATGGACATACGCGGGAGATGAACAGACGACCAAGTGGTACAGAAAATTACAAATAAATGTATGTACAAATATCCAAAGGATAAATTACCCTCCCACTTCAAATAGGGTGCGTATGGAGCGGAGGGAGGACCCAAATGAGCCTCATGGCACCTTCACAAAAAAAACTTGATCGATTGCCTTGTTTCCGAAAAAAAAAAAATAGTTGAGTGATAACATGATAGTTTTATCACTGGTTTGATCTCAGCCTATGTTTTGGAAGTTTTTTTTCTGAACTCGATTTTTTATCAGATTTTGTTTATCACGTCTAGTTTTGGAAGCCACTCCCCCTCCCCCCGCGCATGGGCCAAATACAGGGACAAGTGCAAGAAAGCTTAGTCCTTGAATTATATTAAAACATTTGATAAATTTGCATGGCTTACATAGAATTTCCTCTGGGTGCACATTAAAATTGCCAAATAATTGCATGATTATCCTTGATTTCTCACAGCTCAAAAATGATTAATACGCCGATCAAGCAGCATATAAAATCTTCGCAAAATAAAAAAAAACGAATGTAGTCAACCTCAATTTGATCTAGCAAACAGTAGCTGCAAAAGTTACTGAATCGTATTCAGTTCTATCATCGTAATAAAAATGATCTTTATTAAATTAGAGAATTATTTTTGAATTCCGCGCGTTTGAATATATCAAACTTTTGTTGTTTTATTGACTGACTCATTGAATTCCAATTTACTAGAAAAATATCATTTATTGAGAAGTTATCCAAACTACTCTTTAATCTAACTCGCTTGCCTTCGTTGCCCGAACTCCCGATTGGATTAAAAAAAAAACATTTAGAAATGTAGGTAAGTAAAATGAAAACCCAAAGTCAACGAGGTTCGATCAACCGCGTTGATTGGCAATATTTCAACCCCTTTTTATCCAATCGCCCCCTCGGAAAAGGTACCTTCTCTCTAAGTTCCATCCAGCAGAGAACACGTTTACCTTTGGGTGTGTATACATTTATACAAACCCATACACACGCTTGGTTTCATTTGCAATCAAACCTTTTCTCGTTTGGTTTCCGGTAAATTCCGATGAACATCCGGGAAAATTCACGGGGAAAAATTTCTCCACCCAAGGTACTTTCCACGTGTTTCTTGCTAAGCGAAAAATGAAGTGGAAGAATGAAAATTCCTTCACTCTCCATAATTTCGCGTTTACTATATTATATGTATAGGGAGGGCAAATTATCCAGAAAAAACCTGTGGGAGGGCAAAGCTAAAGCAGCGCCAAACTGGTTGAACGAATGTAAAACTGAATGAGCTAAGAAAAAAACATGGCCGAAAATAAACTGATGAAAAAAAAAGTTATAATAAAAGTAGACTCGAACGACGAAATCAAACAAAAGTAAATTTGATAAAATATTTGATCGATATTAAAGGCTGCTTGTTTCGGTGAAAAAAAGCATCGCGCAAAAGAGCTTCTTTCCAAGAAAAAAGAAACTTCGACGACGTGCCAAAGAGCAAGGATATTCTTTGCCATCTTTTCGAACTGCCTACTTCTTCAAATAGTAGTATGAAACGTTCCGATTGGAACTCAACTAGCGGAGAAAATTTTGTTTCCTGCTTTCGCCATTTTCAAAACGGCTTCCACTTATAAGCCAAAGTAGAGTGATCATAAAATGGGCCGAAAGACACACATAAACAGACAAGACAAGCTTCGAAAGTGCGACCATAAAATCCTTGGGCGAGGAAAATGATGATTATTGATTTAGAGAGCTGGCAAACATCTACACAGACACACAAGCACACATCGATAGAAGTGGGGGCGAGCGTCCTCTTCCCAGGAGACGACGACGTCCTTCGCGAGCCTCGGTTGTTTGTATCGGAAAGAGGTCGCGCAGAAATAAGAACTCTGAAATGAGGGGCGTGGAAGGAAAACGAGGAAGAGGACAGGGGAAGTTACCATTGGGGAGGATTTTTTATCGCTCGAGAAAAATCCAAATTGATCCCACTGGGAGAGACAACAAATCTGATGCTTGAGAATTTTTTTAATTGACTTTCTGTTCGGCTCCGAGCTGGGAAGATATGATGGTTCCTAGCGTAAAGGCAGTTCCAGACTCCGTTATTTATGGGAATTCCCCTCAGATTGGGGGAAAATGAAATTGTATACCTTGTCAAAATTGATACAAATCCGGGTAAAAATACAAACAAATTTCGAGGAAATCTTACCATTAGTTGTATTTTTCGAAAGGCAAAATTCAAGAGATGAACAGGTACTTACTTAGTATAATTTTTTTCAGAACTTAAAAAAACACTAACACGAAAAACAGATTTTTTTTATTGAAACACATCAAAAGATTTCAAATCGACTTCCAAAAAAACGGTCATAATTTTTCTTTTGAAACTGTTTGAAAAACTTCGTTCTTGGGCGCAAAAGTAATAAAAATATATAAATCCGGCAAAAATCCGGGAATTTTTTCACGAAATTCGGGCAACCGGGGCAGACCCTTTAACAAATTTAGTATCCAATTTCCTGACAAGACCAAATCAAACCGGACAATCTGGCAGGCTAAGCCGACCCTCAAAGATCTTATATGTATGGAACTGTCTATGGAAAAAGTAAAAATTTTACCAAAAAAATCGTAATTGATAATGGCCATACTGCGGATCAACACAAAATTTTTGACGTACAGCCCGGTTTACAGTTCAATTGAAAATGAACGTGAAAAAATCTTATATTATCAGTAACTCAAATACGCGACCCAACTAGCATGTGTAACAAAGTAAAATCGAATTATTGAAAGATGAAATTCCAACCGGACTTGTTCCTTAAAATCTGCTAGAACAGTTTTTATTTCGATTCTCCCGGTTTTTACCGTGGAAATTTCATCATGGCAGGGGAATCGGAATAAAATCAGTTCTATCAGGTTTCAAGGAATGAATCCGACTGGAATTTCATCTTTCAACCATTCCCCATCAATTCCAATATGTTACAAAACCTAGCTTCGTCGCGTTTTTTAGTTCGATTCAAAAGAACGATCGTAAGATTGATCCATCTAAAAAATGGAAGCTTGAAGATCGATCTCTGACAGATCGAACTTTTCCATTTTTAACTAGAAAGAAAACTTTTTGTTATAAAAAAAGACAAACAAAGAACACTAAGTATCAAAGATGCGTTAACCTTCTATCTTTGGTAGAAATAAATGCTTATAAACATTTTAATTTAGATACTAAATATAGTGCAGAGTTCCAGACAAAACTTCCAAAAAAGTCAATCGCATTTAAAGTATCAATCTCGACTAAATTCTCAACAAATGGCACTCTTTGACATTGAATGGGGAATTGAAATTTGGAACTAAATAACTTGATTCAGAAAGAAAAAGAATTCAAAAGATCGAAAAATCGAATCGGAAATGTTTAATCGATTTTTTTTCTCATGCCAAAGAAAAGATCCAAAAGATCGAAAATCTGAGCAGAAAACCAAACACAAACACAGTTGGAATATAAGGCCAAATTATGATTTGATAGCTACAAGTAAGAAAGGATGGAACAAAAATCAATAAATGAGGAATCATCGAAAAAGAGCAACGATTTTACATATATAACTTTTAACGTTTTAAAGACAGTAAATAAAATATCAGAAACTGGTTTTAAGTTCATTCCGGAAAAATAGATAAAACTAATCAGCTTAGCTACGCAACAATTCAACTATCAATGATTTAAAAATTAATCATATGAAACAGGCTCCTTTTCTTTCGGTCTTGTTTGAGAAAGTTTTTCGAAGTGTTATATATGCGAAGTTTCGAACTGTTTTGCTTATACCCTTAACGATAAGTCCGAATTATCAGACATCGCGATTATCCACGAAGTGAGAATTCTATTGTCTATAAATAAGAAATAAAGATATGAGCAAGTCTCTTTTGTTGCTGAGAACTCAACGCCTCAACGTGTGTTTAATGAAAGGAAGATCTATTTTAGTGGCGACGAGAAAAAGCATATTGCGTTACTGGATTTATTAAAAGTAAAAGCCTAATACTTTTGCGGAAAACTGTGGCGTGCATGTTAGTTTTCTTCAGAAGTGGCACATATTTTAATTGTGAAAGGTAATTCGGAAAAGCGCGATACAGCGTTTTTCTTAAGCGTGGTTTTCCGTGACACAAAAGGTTGTATGGAGCCATTTTGTTTTAATGCAGTAGTTCAGATATCAAATTAGAACTCTTTTCTTTAAGACAACCAAATTTTGAAAAACTGTGAAAGAAGCTACAACGTTATCATTTTTATACAAAAAAAAAGCACTACTGCGCCAAATATTTTTGGAAAGTGAAATTCGTCGAAAGGCAACGTGAAAATTTCACAGTGTGCGGGAAATAAAAATCTTAAAGAAATAACTGCGTGAAAAACAATCGTGGGCTTGGTTTGGAAAAAAAATAAATTGTGAGAACTGTAAATGCAATAATTTAAAGGACTGAAAATAAAGTGTAACAGAGAACACGTGGTTTGGGAACTATAGAGAATAGTGAACAGTGAGTCGTAATTCCGTCTTTTAGGTGGGCATCTGTTTTGCAAAAAAAAAAAACTGTTAAGAAAAACAAAAAGAAAATCCTGCACTATCAGTGAAATCATTATTTGAAGAGAAGCTATTTTGATAAGTGGTATCGTGCAAGGTGAGAGGTTAATAATTGAAACTCGCATTCACCATCTCACACGCAACTCATCACCATCGGCAGCAACACGTGCGAACTCATAAGTGGTACGGCTACCGCTTCAACTCGTAAGTCATCAAGGTCAAGTAAGTCGTTCCAAAAATTTGATTTTGTTCATATCCTATATATTTTGCTATCTAGATTGTCGTTATGGCACTCATTGGAGCTGTGGATTACTTTGTTCAGGGCTCAAGTTTTGAAGAGTATATGGAGCGGATGGATTTTTTATACCAATTGAATAACGTACAGCCCGATAACAAACGTAGTCTATTTATCACTCTGAGTGGACCGGTAATTTTTAAAGAGCTTAAATTGATTTTCCCGGGGCGCGATTTAAGCACTTTTGATTACAATTGTATGATTGAGCGTTTGAAAGAAAGGTTGGATAAAAAGGATGATGTTATGCTGGTTCGTTGGAAATTTGATCAACGCCGACAAGGACCGAATGAATCGTCAGAAAATTATATTTTGGCATTGAAGCTTCTTGCGGAGAACTGTGACTTTGGCGATCGTAAAGATGGGTTTATTAGAGATCGAATTATTTTTGGGCTGTATGATAAGGAATTGCAAAAGAAATTATTCAGACAAGTGGACTTAACGTTGGCAAATGTGGAACAAATCGTCGTGAGAAGTGAGTTGGCTGATTTGAGATCTCAAGTATTTGGAGATGAAAGTGGGAGAGTTCTTTCGGTGAAACATCGGTTGGGTAGAAGATATGAAAATAATTTTGATGATGATTATGAGAAAAGTCGTAGTCGGAACAGAAATCAAGTGAGATTCAGGAGCCGAAGTAGTAGCAGTAGTGGTCGAAGTCGTAGTTACAGTCATGAAAGAGCGCCAAGAAGATATTCTGATTTCAAAGACAACCGTGATTTTCCTCGAAACAGATATGACTCAAATCGATTTTCCAGAAATTTTAGATTTTCTAATTCTCGTAGCAATTTTCGTAATGTTCCAAGAACATATAATCACGATAATTTAATATGCAACAGATGTGGGAACAAAGGGCACATAAAACGGAATTGCAACTTTCAAAGATCTCGTCAATCATTAAATTTTGTCGATGAACGTGAGATGTCTAATGATGAAACATACAATTTTAAAAGGCTCAGACTTAACAACTCTGGTAATGATGATGATGATGATGATGACAATGATGATGATGTATTTGCTTGTATGATGATTGCAACTCAAAGGAGCAAGAGTGAGCCGTGTATGGTTGACGCATATTTGGATGGAAAAAAAGTGAGGATGGAGATTGACTGTGGTGCCGCAGTTTCTGTGATCAGTGTGTTCACTTACGATTCACTATTCAGCCACATTCCGATGCATAACTGCCAAAGCAAATTAGTCGTGGTAAACGGGAAATCATTAAATATTTTTGGAAAATTTTTCGTAAAGGTTGAATTGAATGGAGCTGCTGTGAGAGTTTGGATAATAGTTATAAAAACCAATAATAATTTTTCCCCATTATTTGGAAGAAATTTGATGGATATATTCTACCCAAATTGGCGCAGCACTTTTGTGGTTTCTAACCAAGTAAACAATATTAATGTCGACCGTGGAGAAAATAAGGATATGGGTTTCGAAGCTGATCTGGTACTTAAAGAAAATCGTCCTATATTCAAGAAAGCATATGAGGTTCCATATAAACTACGAGAAAAGTTCTACATTGAACGCTCATCGCAACCAGTTGAAGCTGGTTCAGCAATCACGATCGAGAGGTGCAGTCATAAGTGTGGCAATACAACGGAACAAGCGGCGCAGGGAGTCAAGCAGCTCTAACGACGAGATTGGCAATCCACAGTGTTCGATGAACTCACCGGTGTCCCGAAGGTCGAAATCGAGAAAAATGAAAACCACCAAGGAACAAACAAATCCATTACGCAGTCCAATCTGCACGCGAAGTAAATCGCGGTCTGAATTATCAAACAAAGAAAAAACTCAATTAAAATGAGTCCGAATGAATTGAATGAATTGTGTTTTGTGAATTTATTAAAAGTATTTTTATATGATTATGTTTGAACAAAAAAAAATTATTATATTACTTTTAACTAATGGAAGGAGAATTGTTATATATGCGAAGTTTCGAACTGTTTTGCTTATACCCTTAACGATAAGTCCGAATTATCAGACATCGCGATTATCCACGAAGTGAGAATTCTATTGTCTATAAATAAGAAATAAAGATATGAGCAAGTCTCTTTTGTTGCTGAGAACTCAACGCCTCAACGTGTGTTTAATGAAAGGAAGATCTATTTTACGAAGATATTCGAGAAAATATAAACAAAAAGGTAAACAACTTTGTTCGCTAAGAGCAACTGCAAGGGGACTGGCGTAAATATCAGGTTAAATTATAACAGTTTTTAAATTTATGAATCATCATTTTAATTGTATGACGTCATTTCAATTATATTACCAGGTTTTAATGAACTTCAAAGCCAAAAGGATAAAAGCAAGAAAAAAAGGTCAATTGAAACAAAAAAAATATTTATTTTTTAAAAATCAAGAATTTAAGTTTCTTTGAATCAATGGCAAACTGTTTCGTTTAAAAAATAATTTAAGACACAAATATTATTTCCTTTGTCCAAGTTATTGTAAACATTTATAAAGGAAACGTGAAATTTTTATTCCAAAGTTAAAGGAAAAATAATTCAAACAATGTCTGATAATGTCAAAGGTGAAACATTATTAGTACTTGAACGGATCAAATAGTAAGGCGAACATGCTTTTTAAAGAACTTAACGAAATTATTTCTATGAGTCGTTTCAGTGTAGGCAATGTAAAAATCGTCAAATTTCGTTGAAAAATATTGTTCGTGCAGATAAAATCGTTAACTACTTTTGACATTAATCGGCCCTTCCTTATTCCTTCTTTATTTTTTAATCATTTTTTAAGTTTGATGTTATTTTAGGTTTATTTCATTATGAAGTTTGGATTATTTTTCGTTTCTTATTCACTAATTTATTGAGCAAAATTTAGCCAATGATTTCAAATGCCAATGATGATTGTTTTCACACATGTTTGGGTAGCATTGGGTGTAATAATTGTTTCTTTTTGAGATGTTATTTGAATTTTTTTTCCCGCCAAAACCGGTCAATACGTAACATAAATTGAGAAAACATGTTAACAAAAACCGTATCAAATATATAAAATGTATGTCACACCATTCTTGACTTCATATTTTAATAAATAGCTTTTGGCCTCAACGAATTAGTGAGCCCAATCAAATTAACGCAAAACAACAATAAAGTTTAAAAAAATAAAAAAATCGGAATATCAGTGTAATGACCGATTTTTGTCAAAATTTGTTAACAATATTTATAATCTACACGAACAATATATCATATTTCACGGATTTTATATTAAAACATTGACTTAACTGACATTATATTTAGAAAAAAAAATTCTTTCAATCTCTGGCTAAAAAAACCGTCTTCTGCATTACAAACTACTGATAATCACGTAAATTTTACTTAAGAATACATAAAACGAGCATGTTTGTCAATCTGTTTAGTTTGCCAAAACAAATGCACAAATATGTATAATAAATTTTTACCTTTTTTTTCAAAAGGTATCTCGAAAACAAGAACTGGAAAACTAAATTAATAGTTGGAATCAGCCCCCCAAAATGAGTCAATATTAAAAAAAAATGTTTTTTTTGTTTCGATTAAGCTTTTTTTCTCGCTGCGTATAGTCATTTTGGATTTTAAAGCTTCGTTAAATCATACATAAAAATTGGTTTCAAATGGTTTCTGCCAACTGGTAGTTGTTCAATGAACCAATGTTTTGGTCGAAACTAGTCAGGTCGTTGTCAATGAAGCAAGTTGAAACTAATCAAAATGGTCATCCAGCTCGACAGGGGGTTTCGTTACGGCCTGGAAGAAATCGGTCGAAGTCAATTGGAAAAAGAAAGGTATTCAATCGTCAATCTATTTCTTCTTGTTTCGACCAGACTTCATTGAAAAAACTTTAAATTAATGAAATCCTGGTAGAATAATGACGGTGTAAAACTCAAAACTTAGCAATTTTTCTATTAAAAAAGAGTTTTTTCTTCTCAATTATTGAGTGTCTGCAATAAAAATGTACCCGTTTTAAGTTTGCTATCACACCGGTGAGAAGTGCGTGTTTTAGCCGATTCCAAAATTTAAAATTGTGCTAAAACTGGTATACCTAAAACCAATATTTACGCCTGAACCGTTGCAGGTGCTCTTAGAAACAAAGGCGTATACCAGTTGGGCATATTGAAATCGATAATTGTGCTAACACGGCAATATAGGCCACGGGTGCCAAACGGACTGTTTTAGCGAATGACAAAGGCGTACCACCACACTTTCATGCTTTCCTATACAAAAATGCCGTAAACTTACAATTTTCACCTATCCAAAATTTTATCCTACGAAACTCATCTAATGCTTGCAAATCCGTCTGGTCTGTTCTTCATTCTTTTACAAATTCTTCTATCTAGCATTTCATCTCGCCGCACGTGTTGATGAACATGCTTAAATTAATACATTTATCGGCGATTAAAACTTATTGAAACTATGTTTTGTATACACCGCACTATAAGAAATCAGGTGGCTAAAAATTGGAAAGTGATGGTGATCAATATTTTTATTTATAGAAAGAAGACACTTTGATTAAGATAAGTTCAGAATTTAGGAGTTGTAGGAGGTACCACGATCGAGGTATGATTACAGAAAGATGAAAAATGGCAAAAATGATGATTTTTCGGAAATATTTTTTCAATATTTTTCTATAAAACACTAGTAACAAAAAAGTTATAAGTGTTATACTTCTCTGTAGACGTTTTGAATAAAGTTTTCCAACTACATAATTTTAGCAAAAAAAGATATCGCATAGAAATAAGAAAAAATCGAAAAAACCAACATTTCAAAGTTTTAGGAAGCGTTTTTTTTATGTCAGGGCAAAAATCTTTATTTCGTCCAAGTTTAAAGTCTGTACTAACAAGTTTTGAATAGTTTACATTAGTCCACTAGCGACAACCCAGTAAGCGCGTCCTCTCAGAAATCGACAGAACATGCCAAAAATTGAGAGTTGAGTCACCGAACTTAGAATAAAACGGTTAATTTCGGCGACACTCCGGGAACGCAAATATTTCCATTCGGTTTGTCCTGCCGAGATACCTAGAGGCAACGAATACGAATGCGTACATGCGAAATCAGTATGAATTGTACACCCGTACGGTGTGATCGCATCTTGTCCCCGTGTCCCGTGTGTGCTTTCAATCGTAGCAGTCGACTTCTCAGACAGGCAAACACGCGTCTCGAAGGGAAACATACAAACACGATTCGGATTGTGTTCGGGTGTTTCTCTGGAGGGCGTGTCTTAGATTATTTCGTGCCACTCACCCGAGGCACGCGTATGGTGTGTTCCTCTCTACCGATTCGATGATGCAAAATCGCCAGAGAGATCGTTACGATCCCTCTGTCGATTTGAGTTACCTCTCTGCCGATTCATGTTTACTGGGAAAGAGATTTAGAGCGCTTTGAAATTTTGCAGTATTCAGATATTTGGTCCATTTCCTATTAAGCTATATACGGCCGTTAGTACTAGTATAGCAACTGATAGGCCTCAGCCGAAACCTCGAAACTGGCCAAGTCTTTGGCCTCATCAGTGATGCCATGTAGTATTAGACTGAGTCGATTTGGGGTCATTTTTGAATTTCTCTAACCCTGGGGTCTTAAAAGCTTCGTTTTGGTTAAAAACTCATCCATGATTTTTTGCAGAATTTTTAAGTAACGTTTACATGAGTAAATTTGGACTTTTAGGTTTGTACGGGAAAATTGAATATTTTGTACTGAAAAATCATCTTCAATTTTGTTTCTTCTGTGCAACCGAGTCTGCTAATGGTTTTTGTGCCAATTTATAAGTTCTTCAAAGGAAATTTTCTGCTGAACAACTTTGTCGAAGACCGTAACTTCGTATCTTATTAGACAAAAAAGTTATTAGCAGGGGTATGTCTTTTGGCATTGATAAACAATAAATTCAATGGACACCTTTGCTTGTGCTCTGCAAAGTATTGCATTAAAAGTAGTCATGCAATACCTCGCAAAATATCAACTTAAAAAGATAACAACAACTGGCGGTGATCAAAACTCGTAAACAATACCTCGCAAGGCATCCCGGCAAAAAAAAGGATGAGTTTTAGGCAAAAATGTAGCTTTTAATACCTCAGGGTTTGAGAAAATAATCCCAAATGGATTAAGTCTAATGACCTGCTTAATCAATTCATTATATGTTGATTTTATCGGAATCTTAAAAAAAATTAATTATTAAATATCTCAATGGCTTGAAGGTTGTGAAAAATAGTTTTTATTGGAATCTTCTTCTATGAATGTGGCCGAGAGAAGTACTTGAAGAGATAAAAAGTTCATCTGCAACGTGGCCGGTATGTAAGATGACCAAAACACTCCTATTGCCTGATTCTACACACTCTTCCACTATTATTGGAGTACCCAATGTCTCTTCAAACCTAATCTATATATATAAAAAGCAATTTCTGTATGTTTGTTTGTTTGTTTGTTTGTTTGTTTGTTTGTTTGATTGTCTTCTATAGACTCAGCCGTCTTAAGAGCTAGAGAGCTAAAATTCGGCATGGATGCTCATTAGGACCAGGAATGATGAAGAATGTTTTTAGATTTTCGGATGACCCCTTCTGAAGGGGGTCGTCCATAGAAGACAAATATTGTTTTCGCGATATTGACGTTACTTTTCGTCGGATCGTGTTGAAAATTTGCACATTAGTGTTTTGAAAGACAAGCGATCGATTTCAGGTGTCAAATTTTGTGTAAGGGGTCAGTCAAAGGGGTCTTCCATATTAACTGTTTGCTTTTTTTTTGCGATATTGACGTTAATATACATCGTATTCAGATGAAAATTGGTTCACGATAGTTTTGAGTGACGTGCAATCGATTTGAGGTATCAAAATTAGTGTAAGGGGCCGGCAAAAGGGGTCGTCCATATTAAATTTTCAGTATCTTAGTGATATTGACGTTTTTATACATCGGATTGGGATGAAAATTTGCACATCAGGGGTCGGCCAAAGGGGTCGCCCATGTTAACTATTTACTGTTGATGCGATATTGTCGTTATGATGCATCGGATTCAGACGAAAATTGGTACACGAGAGTTTTGAGAGATGAGCAATGGATTTCATGTATTAAATTCAGTGTAAGGGGCCGGCAAGAGGGGTCGTCCATATAAACAATTCAATATTTTTTCAATTCCGTCGTTATTATACATCGGATTAGGATGAAAATTTGCACACGGTAGTTTTCAGGGACGGGCAATTGATTTCAGATGTCAAAAGTTTTGCCAGGGGTCGACGAAAGGGGTCGTCCAAATAAATTAATTTTTCACTGTTTTTAGCAATATTGACGTTATTATACAATGGATTGCTTTGAAAATTTGCACACAGAAGTATTGAGGGAAGGGCAATCGATTTCAGGTATCATAGATTATATAAGAGCCCCCGAAAGGGGTTTAGCTTTTTGGCAATAATTGCGTTGTTATACAATGATTGAGTCGGAATTTATACACGTGTTTTTTGGCACGGTCAATTGATTCCTGATTTCAAATTTTGTAGCAGACGAAGTAATCGTCCAATATTTTTGCAATTATTACAATGAATTCAGAAGTGCTTCTGGAAAATGCTTAGCAATAGATTTTGAAAGCGAAAAGGAGTTCGTATGGGATCAGCTAGTAAATTATTAAAAATATTCTTCTATCAGTAATAATCCGTGAATGAGAGTTAACGGTCTTTATTTAGCGGAACCAAAAATAGCAGAACTTTTTAATTCGCTCGATAAAAATTCAGCGGCAAAAGAAAACAGCAAACAAAAAGTTGGCGGACTAATTAGCGATTAAAAGACATACACCGTCTTAGCCGACTTAGGCTCACAGACTGAATAAATGACGCGGACAACTTAATATTAACATTTAACACCCAGTACCGAGATGGGAATCGAACCCATGCCATCAGTGGACCAGCGATTACCATCTTACCACGCTAACCACTCGACCACCGAGACGTACAGATTTATGCCGAACACTTCCAATATGATGAAATCGCAATTCATGTGCACCGTTTTCAAAAATTGATCATAAAGTTAGAACTGTCAATATATGATCGTCATTCAAGTAGCGCGCTGTAAGCAAAACATGTCACCATGAAAATTTGATCGTTTTATGTCAATAAATGATCTAACACAACTTATTTCGATCATAACAAGTCAAAATGATAACCAAATATTTGGAAAAAATCGTGAAATTTTTTTTTTCCACTTGCTAGTATGGGAATCTTCCACTGTACACTATTGGAACCGGTCTAAGAGGATGTGAAATTTTAACTCTCCAAAACTGTTCCCAAAATATCCGTTTCAGGAAAATTTGACTTGTAGTTTGCTGTAGTTCCCGTGGCCGCAAATGTGAACTGATTTTGATGATTTAAGATTAATTGTGTAGGTAATTTATACTTGTTTCTCAATATTTCAAAATGAATAAAAATTGTTTTCCAGGTTTTTTTTTTTTTTTTTTTTTAAATATGTCTTTATTTGTATCAAATCATCATTACACTTATATTACATTATTGCATTAAACTAGGTGTTCAGCTCAATAATGAACTGTTCATAGCCCTATAAGTAACTAGATTATAAAAGTTTATTTATAAGATTTTAATTTGCTTAGCGCAATCAAGTTTTTAATGTAGGAGAACATCCTGTAATAGCAAAAATATTTTATACTTAAAACTAAACACTATCTTAAAATTAAACTAAACATAAAGAGAACGAATCTCTGCGATGGAAGACTGCATCGATTTGCCTCTGAAGTTGGAGATGATTTTGTTGGCCATCTCTTCGATAGATTCAATGCCTGCAATCCGATGAAGATCTTCGGTGCTGTGCCAAGGTGGAAGCCGCAAAATCATTTTCAGAACTTTGTTCTGAATCCTCTGGATGGCTTTCTTCCTCGTCGCGCAGCAGCTAGACCAAATCGGAACTGCATACATGATCGCTGGTCGGAAAACTTGTTTGTAGATGAGCATCTTATTTCGCAGACACAACCGGGATTTCCTGTTGATGAGAGAATAAAGAGATTTAGTGTATTTATTACATTTAGATTGAATATCTTCAATGTGATTTTTAAAAGTAAGATTCCGATCAAGTGTAAGTCCCAAGTACTTAACGTGATCAGACCATTCTAATGAAACCCCATTAAAAGTTATGGAATGATTTTCATTAGGTTTTAAAAAATTTGCTCTTGGCTTATGGGGAAATAAAATAAGTTGAGTTTTGGAAGCGTTAGGAGAAATTTTCCACATTTTCAAGTAATTCAAAAAGGAATTTAAATTTTGTTGCAATCTACTGCGTACCACCCGTAAATTTCGACCTTTGGCTGAAAGCAAAGTGTCATCAGCAAATAATCTTCTACCTTTTCCTTCTGGTACATCAGGAAGATCAGAAGTAAAAATATTATATAAAATTGGCCCAAGTATACTACCCTGAGGGACACCAGCTCTAATGGGTGTCCTTTCAGAGCATGAATTTTGATAGCTTACTTGTAAGGTTCGGCTAGTCAAATAATTTTGAATAATTTTGGTGAGATATACAGGAAAATCAAATCGAGCTAATTTAGCTACTAAACCTTTGTGCCAAACACTGTCAAAAGCTTTTTCAATATCAAGAAGAGCAACACCAGTTGAATAACCTTCAGATTTGCTAGCGTTAATCATATTAGTTACACTCAAAAGTTGATGTGTAGTAGAATGTCCATGACGAAAACCAAATTGTTCATCAGGGAAAATAGAATTCTGATTAATGTGAATCATCATTCTATTCAAAATAACTCTCTCAAATAGTTTACTTAAAGAAGGAAGCAAACTAATTGGTCGATAACTTGAAGGCTCTGAAGCACTTTTTCCAGGTTTCAAAATTGGAGTTATTTTGGCATTTTTCCATTTATTGGGAAAATAAGCCAAATGAAAACATTTGTTGAAGATTTTAACTAAAAAATTTAAAGTGCTTTCAGGCAACTTTTTAATAAGAATATAGAAAATCCCATCTTCCCCTGGAGCTTTCATATTTTTAAATTTTTTGAAAATCAATTTAAGTTCATCAATATTTGTCTCACAAGAACTTTCAAACACATTTTGCTTGGAAAGAATATCATCAAATTCTAGGGAAATTTGAGCATCAATTGGACTTACAACGTTTAAATTAAAATCATGAGCAGACTCAAATTGTTGGGCTAATTTTTGAGCCTTTTCTGAATTAGTTAAAAGAAGTTTATCCCCATCTTTCAAAGTAGGAATTGGCTTCTGGGGCTTTTTCAAAATTTTAGTTAATTTCCAAAATGGCTTTGAGTAGGGTTTTATATCCTCTACTGCTTTAGCAAAATTTTCATTACGAATGAAATTTAAACGACGTTTGATCTCTTTTTGAAGGTCGCAATAAATTAATTTCAAATAAGGATCCCTAGTACGTTGATATTGGCGTCGACGAATGTTTTTCAGTCGTATCAAAAACTGAAGATCATCATCAATTAAAGGTTGATTAAATTTATGTTTAACTTTAGGTATTGAAGCGGCTTTAGCATTGACTATTGAAGTTGTCAAATTTTCTACAGCCAAATCAATATCTTCTATTGAATTCAGTGGAACGTTTACATCTAAATTACGTTCAATAAAATTCATATATCGCTCCCAGTTAGCCTTTTGAAAATTAAAAGTTGATTTTAAAGGGTTTTCAATGGGACTTTGGGATAAAGAAAATGTTACTGGAAGGTGGTCTGAATCGAGGTCCGCATGAGTAACTAATTGACTACAATGCTCGCCTAAATCCGTTAGAACCAAATCAATTGTGGAGGGATTTCTAATTGAAGAAAAACAAGTATGCCCATTGGATTCGTGTCAGAGCACCCGAACAGAACGGTCGTACTTTTTCCCTCTCCGCGTGTTCTTGATTCTACATAGTGAAGTGTAGTGATTTCATCACGAATTCGGATCTCCCCGAGGGTTTTTTATACTTCTGGACACTGGACTGGACACCATCGAGGCAGCAACACCCTTTGGCCTACCGATAATTACATTGGACAGTATCCAATGCTGAAGGCGGTACGGAGTGACGTGGCAAAAATCGCTTATCAGCAACGTGGCCGGCTCAACAACGGACGATCGAGACAAAAGTAAATCACATTATTGGAGAGACGGACGTTACTAAGGTGGTTGAAAACAAAAGAAGAAAAAAAATCTAGTTTTGCATTTTATTTTCATTTTCTTTAACCATTGTTTCATTTATTATTCTTTACTTACTATTATTGCTATCTCTTTTGACTCCTCATATTTATTTTTCTTATTTCGGTACATTTCAAGACCATTCTTTTTTATTAAGGCAAACATTATTGCTTCCTTAATAAAAAAGAATGGACGAAGAGAGGGCTCCTCCGAGCCCTCGAGTAAAGGTCTATCCAGACAACACAGATTTTTCTGGTCCATGGATTGTCTTCATCCGGCCCAAACCGGGTGGAAAACAATTAAATGTTGTTCAGATTCTTAAAGATCTGGCCAGGTGGACTTCCGTATCCAACGTTACAAAGGTTAGACCGAACAAACTGCGCGTTGTCGTGTCTAGCCTTAGAGCTGCAAACGAGATTGTTGCCAGTCCGTTTCTCAAGTTAGAGTACGCTCCTTATATTCCATCTCGAAATGTGGAAATAGAGGGAGTCGTTACAGAAATGAGCTTGACGGCAGAACATATAAAAGAAAATGGTATCGGAAAATTCAAAAGTCTTGAGTCGAAGTCCGTTAAAATCTTGGATTGCCGACAACTTGCGGTCTCTTCAGTCGAAAACGACAAAAAAGTATTTACTCCGTCGGCTTCATTTCGAGTAACTTTTGAAGGCACTGCCCTTCCTCATTATGTTCTGATCGACGGAATGCTTAGGTTACCAGTGAGACTCTTTGTGCCTCGCCCAATGAGTTGTGAGAAATGCGTCAAATTAGGACATACATCGTCGCATTGCGGTAACAAACCTCGCTGTTCTCATTGTGGAGAGAATCATGGGGGGGCTGAGTGTCCTGCAGTAGAACCGAAATGTCTCTACTGTGGAGGCTCCCCCCATGATATCTCGTCATGCGAGGCATTTAGAGTCCAATGGGATAAAGAGAGGCGCTCTTTAAAAGAACGCTCCAAGCGGTCTTATGCCGCCATTTTGAAGAGCGCCTCTCCGCCGACCCAACTTTCATCCGAAAATCCTTTCAATATACTGCCAGTTGACAATGGAAATATAGATTCAACTGATGAAGAAAGATCGTGCGTCATTATAGGAAATACCAGGAAGCGCAAAAAAACGAGTTCTACTAAGATCCCAAAAAAAGTCTCATCGGTCAACACTTCATCAAGTGTTGGCAAAAAACCAATTGAATCAGATTCAAACAATCAAATTCCTCCTGGATTTCGTGGAATCAGTTCGCTTCTGAATGTCCCGTCTGTTGCAGGTACATCAAAGGCCCCGCCATTCAATTTTATTCCATCAGCTCCAACTAAAAAATCAGGACTTTTCAACTTATCTGACCTCGTTGAAGGATTTTTCTCATTCTTCAAGATCTCTGACTCCATTAGCAGCATTGTTACGGCAACGCTTCCAGTATTAAAGACACTTTTGCAGCAATTAATGCAAACATGGCCCATTCTTTCAGTGTTAATCTCTCTTGATGGCTAATTTAAGCCGAGAGGTCGGAGATATCACTGTTCTACAGTGGAACTGCCGTAGTATCATTCCAAAAATGGAAGTGTTCAACTTTTTACTTCATGAAAATAATTGCGATATTTTTACATTGTCCGAAACTTGGCTTACTTCTGAATCTAACATCTCATTCCATGATTATAACATTGTACGTTTAGATCGCAACGACGGATATGGAGGGGTGCTTTTGGGGATCAAAAAGTGTCACTCATTTTACGGAATCCACCTTCCCTTTACCGGGGGAATTGAAGCTGTTGCATGTCATATAACTGTAAGAGGTAAGGACTTAAGCGTTGTCAGTTTGTACTGGCCGCAGAGAGTTGCAGTGGATAGAAGTCACCTAGAGGACCTGTGTTCAGTTTTGCCTGAGCCAAGGTTGATCCTGGGAGACTTCAATTCACATGGAACTGTCTGGGGAGAACAAACTGACGATAGTCGTTCTACTCTTATTTATGACATTTGTGACAGTTTCAATTTAACAATTTTGAACACGGGTGAGAAAACACGAGTACCTAAACCTCCTGCAAGACAAAGTGCAATTGACCTCTCACTCTGCTCAAATTCACTATCATTGGATTGTCAGTGGAAGGTAATCCATGATCCCAATGGTAGTGATCATTTGCCTATTAAAATTGCAATCAGTAATGGGGTCAACTGTTCAAATCCAATAAATATTGGATATGACCTCACAAGACACATCGATTGGAAAACTTATGCGGATTTGATTAATACAGCCATCACCTCTGTGGATGATTTACCTCCCTTGGAGGAATATGACTTCCTTTCCCATCTGATTTATGAAAGTGCGATTACTGCTCAAACGAAACCTATTCCAGAATCATCTGTTCGTCGAAGGCCTCCCAATCCATGGTGGGACAGTCAGTGTTCTAAGCTTTATGTGGACAAATCAAATGCGTTTAAGGCGTTTCGGAAAAATGGTTCACTGGAAAGTTTCGAGATGTATGCTACTCTCGAGAACCAACTAAAAAAGTTGATCAAAGGAAAGAAACGAGCGTATTGGCGTAATTTCGTAGGAGGATTGTCGCGTGAAACATCATTAAGTACTTTATGGAAAGTGGCACGAAATATGCGCAATCGTTCTTCAACAAATGAAAGTGAAGAACTTTCACACCGATGGATTTTCAATTTTGCGCGAAAAATTTGCCCCGATTCCGCTCCTGTACATAAGCTTATCCGCGAAGTACCATCTGGTAGGTGCAGTCTGGATTCTAACTTTTCGATGGTTGAATTTTCACTTGCTCTCCTCTCTTGTAACAATTCAGCTCCGGGAATGGATAAAATTAAATTTAACTTGTTAAAAAACCTACCGGATGCCGCCAAATTTCGCTTGTTGAATTTATTTAATAAATTCTTGGAGTGTAACATTGTTCCAGAAGAGTGGAGACAAGTGAGAGTCATTGCTATCCAAAAGCCCGGAAAACCAGCATCCGACCCCAATTCGTACCGCCCAATAGCGATGTTGTCTTGCATTCGGAAATTGATGGAGAAAATGATTTTGTTTCGCTTGGACAAGTGGATGGAAACAAATGGCCTCCTTTCAGATACTCAATTTGGGTTTCGCAGGGGCAAAGGGACAAACGATTGTCTTGCTTTGCTTTCTTCAGAGATTCAAATGGCGTATGCAAAAAAGCAACAAATGGGTTCAGTGTTTCTAGACATAAAGGGAGCTTTTGATGCAGTCTCAATAGAGGTGTTGTCAGACAAGTTGCATTCCAGAGGTCTGCCTCCTCTATTGAACAACATCTTATACAGCTTGCTTTGTGAGAAACATTTGAACTTTACTCAAGGAGATATTGCAATAAGAAGAACTTCTTACATGGGCCTACCCCAAGGTTCATGTTTGAGTCCTCTTTTGTATAACTTCTACGTAAGTGACATCGACATTTGTCTCTCTGAAGGTTGCACTTTAAGACAATTTGCAGATGACGGTGTGGTGTCTGTAACAGGACCAACGGAATCGCATCTGCACAGGCCTTTACAAGATACTTTAAACAGATTGTCATCCTGGGCTTTGGGTCTTGGGATCGAGTTTTCTACAGAAAAAACGGAATTGGTGGTTTTCTCAAAGAAGCATAGACCAGCTCAACCAACGCTTCAATTTCTAGGCAGAACAATTACGCAATCGAGGTGTTTCAAGTATCTTGGGGTTTGGTTTGATTCCAAGTGTACATGGAGACCCCACATTGAGTATCTGAAAGGAAAATGCCAGCAAAGGGTCAATTTTCTCCGCTCAATTACCGGCACCTGGTGGGGAGCCCACCCGGAAGACCTGATTAAATTATATCGAACAACGGTTCTCTCAGTGATGGAGTACGGTAGTTTCTGTTTTCTATCAGCTGCCAAAACACATCTTATTAAACTTGAGCGTATTCAATATCGTTGTCTCCGCATCGCATTAGGCTGTATGCCCTCAACGCATACCATGAGTCTTGAGGTTTTGGCAGGCGTACTCCCACTGAGAGATCGATTCTTTTCACTATCTTTGCGGTTCCTCATCAGGTGTGAGGTCATGAACCCATTGGTGATTGCAAATTTCGAACAGCTTCTTGAACAAAATCTTCAAACAAGATATATGACTATATATTATGAATTTATGTCAATGCAGGTTCATTCATCTTCTTATTCTACTACTTGTGCTTTCAACCCTGACTACGACAATGCATCTGTCCAGTTTGATGTGTCCATGCAGCAGGAAATTCAAGGAATCTTAGAACAACATCGTCCAATAGTTGTTCCCAGAATTTTCAATGCTAAATATGGACATATAAACTGTGAAAAAGTGTACTTTACTGACGGGTCTCTAATAAACGATTCCACGGGGTTTGGAGTTTTTAATGCAACGTGTAATGCTTCCTACAGTCTTCAGTCGCCGTGCTCAGTGTACACCGCAGAACTGGCTGCTATTCATTGGGCACTGGAAAGCGTCACATCCCGGCCTGTTGAACATTACTACATTATAACCGATAGCCTCAGCTCTATTGAAGCTATCCGCTCTATGCAAAGAAAGCACTCACCGTTCTTCCTAACGAAGATACGGGAAACATTGAGTGTTTTATCCAGACGCTGCTTCTTGATCACCTTTGTTTGGGTCCCTTCTCATTGCTCAATACCGGGCAATGAGAAGGCCGACTCGCTTGCGAAGGTGGGTGCGATTGAAGGCGATATTTACCAGCGTCAAATTGCCTTTGATGAATTTTACTTCCTAGTAAGGAGAAATTCCGTTGTCAACTGGCAGCGTAGATGGAACGAAAATGAGTTGGGTCGGTGGCTCCACTCGATTATCCCAAAGGTTAGCCTTAAGCCTTGGTTCAGGAAGTTGGACTTGAGTCGAGATTTTATTAAAACATTTTCTCGTCTCATGTCCAATCACTGTGCCTTGGATGCGTTACTCTTTCGTGTGAATCTGGCTGGCAGCAATCTGTGTGTTTGTGGCCAAGGTTACCACGACATCGAGCATGTTGTTTGGTCGTGTGAAGTCCACTCTGTCGCTAGAGCGAAATTAAAAGGTTCCCTTCGGGCCCGAGGTAGACAACCCCATGTTCCAGTTAGAGATGTGTTGGCTGCGATGGACCTTGGCTATATGTCCGAAATTTATCTTTTTCTTAAAGCTATCGATCTTCGTCTGTAAAAACTTTTCTTTCCTATTCTATTCTTGTCCTAACATCATTGTAAAATAGATTTAAGCAATCATTGTATATACAAAACCTCGATGTTGGCTCCGTCAAACTGAAAGGTATGAGCCGGTTCAAATAAAGAAATTACAAAAAAAAAAAAAAAAAAGTATGCCCATTAGGATATTCAACAGTATAATAACCTGCAGAGCAGTCATTAAACAAAATATTCCCATTTGAATTTGATGAAATATTATTCCAAGATCGGTGTTTTGCATTAAAGTCACCAATAATAAAAAATTTAGATTTATTTCTAGTGAGTTTTTGTAAATCTCCCTTCAAAAAATTTTTCTGTTCACCGCTACATTGGAAAGGCAAATATGCGGCAACAATTATAATTTTCCCCATAGAAGTTTCTAATTCAATTCCAATTGTTTCTAAGACTTTTGTATTGAAAGAAGGAAGAAGTCTAAATTTGAGACGACTATTGATGACAATAGCTACACCCCCACCTTGTCGATCAAGTCGATCATTTCGTAAAATTTTAAAGAAAGCATTGCTTTTCAAGTTATTGTCTGGCTTTAAAAAAGTTTCAGTGATGGCAGCAATATGTATGTTTTGAGTTTTCAAAAATAAAAAGAATTCATCTTGGTTAGCCAGCAAAGATCTAGCATTCCAATTCATAATATTTAAACATCTATTTGGATCCATGAGGGAATCGTAAAGTCATAATAATTTTGTTAGCATAATTAAAAGAAGTTTGGAAAGCTTCAAACATTGAATTTGCTTTCAACATAAGTTGCATCATTTCCATTAAATTTTGATGCAAAAATTTTAATTTTTCCTCAGTAATCTCACCCAAATCAACAAAATTGTTAGGATCAGAAAATGAAGGAGAAGAACAAGTATTTGAATTTTGGGGATTTTCCCAAGCCTTCGCATGAACGTTGAGACTTGGTTTTTTCCCATTTTTATTAGTTAAACCTGAAGAGGGAAACCCATTTTCAACCACCTCTGAGAACGATAAACAACGAGTCTGGGGCGCAGATTCAGCCCAGGTAACATTAAAATCACTTCGGGTATTACCCAGCCGTGATTCCAATGTAGGCCGAGGCTGACTGCGAACAGGCAGGTTGTTTGCCGGTCTGACGTGTGTAGACGAAAAAGAGGAAGGAGGAGAAGAAACTTTTCTGGAAACTTTGGGGCTTTTCCTAGAAGCAACAATTTTTGCCCTGATGGGACAATCTAGCGAATTCGAGGAGTGATTACCTGCGCAATTCGCACACTTAAAAAATTCTGTTTTTGGCTTATCACCACCAAAAAGGCATTTAGATTTTTCATGATCGAATGAGCCGCAAAACATGCATCTGGCATTCATTCTACAATTTTTAGTGCCATGACAAAAAGCTTGACAACGACGACATTGCGTAATGTTTTGAAGGAAATTGGTTGAAGATTTACGAAAAGGTTCGAATTTGACTCGACAATGAAACATAAGACGAGCCTTTTCAAGAATTTGCAAATTATTAACCTGATCCTTTTTAAAATGGATCAAATAAAGTTCAGGAGCAAAACCAACACTACTGGTATTATTCGTGTTGGTTCTTTTCCTCATTTGAATTACTTGAATTGGAGAAAAACCTAACAAAGAATTTATTTCAGCTGTGATCTCATCCGGTGTCTGATCGCCAGTGAGACCACGAAGTACAACTTTAAAAGGACGATCACTTCTAGCGTCGTACGTAAAAAATTGGTGTTTTTTATTATTCAAATAATTTAAAACCTTTTGAAAATCATTAAAAGATTCCGCCAATATACGAGCAGTTCCCCTTCGACCGATCTGAAAAGAAATCTTCACATCCTTGACGGAAGTGACGATTTCTTTTCGAAAGGCATTGAAGTCAGGAATCGTGACCGTTATTGGTGGAATCTTTTCGTTTTTAAGAGTATAAGAAGAAGAAGGTTTCTTAGTACTCTTATCAGAATTAAATATGAATATTTCCTCATCACCGATGTTATGAAGGACATCGAATGAATTGGAAATTTCAACTTTTTTGGCAGATGGCCCTGGATTAGGTTCAGCAATCCGTTTTCTTCCGGCCCTTGAGTCGGCCGAAGACTTCCCCATGCTGGAAAGAAAAGAGAAAATATGAATAAAAGAAAATGAAAATAATTTTAGCACTGAAAAGTGCTGATTGAAATACAGGTAAGGAAAAAATAAATAATGTAAAATGTTCCTGCAGGTACACAGCAACGATACGATGCTCCGGCGTACGTGTTGACGGCTCAACGGTACAGATGGAAGTGATGATGAAAATCAAGTTGATTTCACGAATGTTCCTCCACAATTTATTTTCAGTTTTCCAGGTTTTCTGTAGTTGGTTTCGAATGGAAAAAGGCCCATAAATATTTTTATTATTTCTGACAGCATTGCAGTATTCAAGTGTTTCTTTAATTTTCGGATTTTATAGAATACATATCTCCGAAAATGTATAAATATGTGGGGAGGGGGGAAGGGGGTGGTCCGATGAACATTGTGACCTCTATTCCGGATTTTTTGGTAGAAAAAAATCGTACTTAAAACAAAGACTTCTAATATTGTCTTTGCTGCGCTGTATCTCAATTCTCAACTAACCGATTTTCCAAACTCATAATTAAGATTTTTTCCGTTCATTTAATTATAATTTCCAAAAATATTTCTTCAGCATATTGGAATGTTGATTAAGATGTTTGGAATATGCGCTTCGGATCATATTGGCGCGAACACCTCTGAAGGGTTAAATTCACCTATGGCAAATATTGAAAGTGATGAACTATTTCAAAAATGTAAGGACATTCCGGTGAAAAAACTCTCTTATATGCACGAACCGAGGAATTTGTAAGAAAAAGAACTGTGCACTTACCGTGGTAGTGGTGTGTGGTGTGTAGGTCGCATAGGCTGTCGGTTGCGCCGTGAGCGGGGCCGTGTATCGGTAGGCCGCCTGCTGTGTCGGCGCGTAACCGTAGCCAGTTCCTCTGTATGGACCACCGGGGATTCCGCCGGCTGGACTAGTCATAGCGGGTCTCTGGGCACCTCCTTTCAGTGAGGCCGTCTGGGCGCCGGCTGAGGGCGGTGGTGCTCCAGGATAGGCGCTCCGGGGCGCTGCTGTCGTGCTGCCCTGCAAATCGAGAGAGAGCGAAAAGAGACATTATTTATATGAAGCTTTTAATAAACACACACTTCTACCAAACTGCAATCGGAAAATAGATTAACCCAAATTTGCTACCAGCTGCACGTTTGTTTTTACCTCATCTTTTATATTGTTTCTTCCCACCCTCTCTTTTATAGCTTTCCATCATTCCGATGATAATGGTGGTGGAATGCCTATTTTCGGTGTCCACTCAGATGGAAAAACCAAAAAACGGGAAAATTATTGAATTTTTTATTTTAATTGCTTTTTCATTTTCCACACCCGGTCGGCTGAGTTTTTTTTCATTTCTCCACTAGTACCTACCAATACAATCGGAGCTGACAAGCATGTGTACCAGGGGCGGTCCTAGAGCTGGCTCTTGGGGGGGGGGTGATTTTCCAATTTTCAAAAATCAGTCGATATAAAGGATTAAAGGAACGTTTTTTCTGGTGAAAAAACGATCGTTTGAGTGAATGAAAGAAGGGGGGAGGAGTCGCGGGAGGGGGGATGGTCAGTTGCGAATGAATCTACAATATTACCTGCACACTGCATGTATTTGAAAAAGTATGAAACAAGAGATGAATTATGAAAACTTTATCAAAGTTTCTCTTCATACTCATTTCAATATCCTTCTACACAACTTACAGATCCTTTTATAAAACAACCAGCGAATCTATAATATCCTCTGCGAAAGAATGTTGATAATTTTATTTTTTATTTTTAGGTATATCTGGTATTTTGAAATTGTCATTTTAAGAGCTCTTTATAGAATTTTTCGTTATAAATGTAATTTTTTCAATGAAAAATAATACACATGCTGTTGAGAGATGAAAATGTAGAAAAAAATTGTTCAAAATATCTTCATTTTTTTCCTGAGCTTCTAATTATAAGCGCTCTGATACTTTATAATTTTTCGGAAGTATTTTACTTTTCACCGATAAGGCCGATAAACTAATTAACAAACAAAACTAACGGGCATTAAATTCTTCATTGGGGCATTCACTGAATCGTGATTTAGAAATTTAGCATTATTATTTTCAAATTTTCAAACACTATATATAAAATCAACACTTTAAATATAAATAAAATAGAAAAATACGATTATCAAAATTAGTTACTGAATATGAAGCTTCTGGAAATTAATTTAATATCATATGCTCTTGATTTTAAAGTTAACATTTAAAATTTTCAATACTTTTATATTTTGATACTTTTCTTTAGTGAAGAGTCTCAATCATTTGCATTTGAACTAGCCAAGTTTTAAGATTCAGAATATCAAACCTTAAGTTAAATTTCAACTTAAAATTTAAATATTATTGTGTAGATGTGCTGAAAGCAGTCATAATTGCTGTAGATCTTGAAATCCAGTAGTGTTGGTTAAAAATCATTAAAAGATCTGCTGACTGTTAAGCGTGATAGATTGCCTTGTTGCCAAAAAAGTAGAATGATAAGGGGATACTTTTAATACACATGGGAAAAATTAAAACCGTGGCTAACTGATTTTGAAAGGTGAATGTTGTTTCTAAAAATTGTCGCAAACTCGATTTTTTGTTATATTTTATTCCTTTCTTATTATCTGGCATTTAGTAATTTTTAAACTAAACAGTTTAGAGTGAAAAACTAACCTACATGAACAACAAAAACAATGTAAAAACTTTTCATCATCCTTTATTTATTCAACGATTCAGATTAGAGGGAGGAATGCCAAAAATTGACATATTCCCGGAAAAATACAGCACAGATTTCATCTAGATAATCTCCGTATTTTACTAAATGGGGAAACATACTTACTTTTATAGTATTTTTTTCATGATAAATTACTCACAGTCTTCATGAAAATTTACCATTAAGTTAAACTTTTTTTTTCTAAATCGTTTGATATTTACACTTTTGCCAAAAAGTGCACAAATTTTTTCAATGAAACTTGTATTTTCAAAATTTATATCAGAAACAAGAGCTGATAAAAAATACAAATTTCCATTCAGTGATCCTTAATAAGTCAAAATCAGTTTCCATATTCTTTTCACCTCGGAAAATGTGAATTTTGTTTCCTTGTTTTATAGTTTTGAATCCAGATTTTGGGTTCTGGAGATCAATTTAAATCTCTATCGCCAACGCCAATTCTTCAATAACGAAATAGCTATCATAAATACTTTTTGTTTCTTTTTGGCTGTTAAAACTCATAGGGAATACAAAAGTCATAACACGTAATCTCTGCTTCTGATTTTTTGTTGCTGAAATCTTTTGAGAAGATTTTTTTAAATTTAAACTCTTACTATGAATATTTTATATTCGATTCCTGTTTGGCAGTACTTGAATTATTTTCATTGTCATCCATAATATGGATGTTTTATGTGATACATTTCAAACAGAATTAAATAAAATCAGATCTGAAATTTAAATTTTTTTTGAATTTCATTATATAGGTTATTGATTTTAAGTTTATAATTCATATTTAAATGGTGAAACACTAAGGGTGAAAAAAAAAACTCGCAAAAAAGAACCTTTACTGTGGTTCAGAACCTGAATTCTTATTTTGAAAAGTCATCAATTTCTTGTAAACGCAAGTGAAAAAAGCACTACTTTAGATTTCAAAATGAGGTTAGCATTAAACATCTGATTTAATTGCATAAAGTTCACAAATTCTCAATAAACCAACTGTAAACAAAAGAAAAAAGACAGAATTTTAAATTCAAATTTATATTTAAATTTCAGATATGTATTAGTTTTTTTTTCCTTAAGTTAAAGTTTTATTAGAATAATTTTTCCTTATTCTGAATTGATAATTTTCCATTGATTTTAAAAATATTTTGAAATACAAAAAAAATCTAATGGGAAGCTTTTCGCTGCTCAAAGCTTCATCAAAAATGAATTTAATTCGGCATCATTACTTGTTGTTTATTACGTTTGAATTTGTTTAGTGAAATATTGATGACTAAATAGCAAAAAGAAACATTAAAAAGTTAGACAGTCAATTGAAGTCACACGTTTCTTTAACGCCTACTGGAAAACTGATCACTCCGATGGATAATTTGACTAAAATTTAAATTTCTTAGACTAAAGACAATTTAACACTTGAAGGCCAAAGGTTTTTTTTACCTCTAAGAACGACCATGATCTTTTAATCCATTAAACATGGTAGAAATTTCAAAAATAAAGAAAATTGAAAATCACATGACTCCGTACGTTTAAAGTTAAATGATTTTTTTATTGTTTCCTTCCAAATTTGAGCAAAAAATAAAGAAACTGCATATTGCAATAAATGTATGACGACCGCAGAACAAATATTTCAAGTATTTAGGTGTTATAACCATATTCAACCCCTATGTGACTTTTTTCCATTTTGTCATTTCATTAAAATTCAAAACAAAATCAAGAATTTTGAAGAACTGAATTTGAAGCAAATATAAAATTTATTACGATTTGCACGTGTTAATTTAAGCATATGAGGGAAATAAGTGACAATTTAAAAAATGTTGTGTTTACATTTCATTAATAGCAAATTCAAAATCAACACTCAACAACACACTTTTGTTGAGTTACTTATCAACAAAAGTTATTTGGTGTAATTCGGTCAAGGGAATAGCAAGTTACAGTTGCTTGAGTTTGGTGTACCGACATTTTTCAAAATTGAGCTTTTTAAGTGATAAATTAACTTTTTTGTTGAATAAACACCCCCACGGAGTGGAAATTTTTTTAAATTGAAATGCACATTTACTAAGAAAAGTTCCAACTTTTTATAGAAATTCGAGCTTTTGCGGGTATTTTATAACGGTTTTTTGCCGCTTGGGGGGGGGGGTGATCACCCCGATCACCCCCCCCATAGGACCGCGCCTGATGTGTACGTATATCAGGAGCAGAATAATTAAATCAGTCATATAATTGGGAAAAGTCTTGTTCACGGAAATAACAGTTCAATTTGAACTGAATGGAGCAATTCATCAAGTTTAATAGATCGAATTTATGTAATGGGTTTTAATACCATACAACCAGCACTTGATTTAAACCATGATTGAAGGCTTAACGTACGTAAATTTCGTCTCTGCTCGGAGATCCAAAAAAAATGTTTCAGGTTTCACCGTTTAATTTTATCCCAAACCATGACAATAATCTTACAATGGAATTGAAGCAACTTCCCATTGCAAACAATCATAGAGCCATGGTTGAAAAATGACAAAGGTAACAAGTTATTAAACAAGCTGTGTAAGATGTGATGTTTACAGAAAAAAACTTATTCCCAGAACATTGAATGACTTAGATGAAAAGTTATCAAAAAAAAAATATCTGACTCTTATAACAGTCGAATCTGCATAAGCAAAAAATCTTTATAAGATAAAGAAAGTATAAGGTCACATGCTAGGTTAGGCAAATAAAAAATCGCTGCAACATGTTTGCACCCTTTTTTACTTTTCAACTGCTGCAACTGCAACAAACTGCTCAGTTTTTGAACAGAGTTGTAATCGTTGCAATCAAAATTTGAGTCTTCGAACGTACTATGTCACTCTGCTAATAACTCGATTTGTTTACATTTGGCGCATTTGTCCTTTTCAAAATTCAATACCGATTTATAATTTTTTACAGCGTTGCTGTATTGAGGCGTTTCTGTGATCTTTTGAATTGTCTAGAATAAAAATGTATGAATAAAAAATGATAGGGTCCGAGTGGATTATCTACATACATACATACATACATGAATCAAAAATGATAGGGTCCGAAGATAATTTTGACTGCAATCCAAGATTTTCCGGTAGAAAAAAATCTTACTAAAAAATCTTATACATAAAAATGGAGGCATTTTCTTTGTAACAACATCACGTATGAATGGTGGGTCGGAATGAAGTGAAATTTGGTATCCGAGGGTTTTTTGAGTCAGAGATGGTTTGTATAATAGTTCCAAGAATCTCACTTTTTATGAAAGGGGGGTCCCCATACAAAGTTATCTCTTCACATCTTATATATATAAAAATGGAGGCGTTTTCGTTGTAACAACATCACGTATGAATGGTCGGTCGGAATGAAGTGAAATTTGGTATCCGAGGGTTTTTTGGGTCAGTGATGATTTGTATAATAGTTTCAAGGATCTCATTTTTTTTATGGAAAGTGGTCCCAATACAAATTCAACTTTATTTGTTACGATTTCCATAAGAATCTATTCGCGAGCACGGTGCAGTTAAGGACGTTTAGATGAAATTAAACATTTATAACGATTTATTCTTTAGAAGGTAAAACGAAGTTTACCGGGTCAGCTAGTATGACATAAAATTTGGCTTTGCTTCGCTGTATCTCATTTCTCAATGAACTGATTTGTAAGACTCAAATTTTAGTTTTTTCTCATTAACTCGATTATCTTTTTCACAGAACATGCTTTATTTCTCAAAAATCTAAGTCCTTCAGTATATTGGAATGAAGATTAAGATGATCTGATTGTTAGTTTTCGGTCATATTGACCCGAACAGCTTTGAAAGGCTATGTAAAGCTTAGTTCTTTTAGAAATGGGACACTTTCATTTGCTAATAGCTCGTTAACTAGTTATTGGATATTGAAAATTTGGACAGCATTTTGTTGCCTGTAAAAAGTACTATTCGACCTATTTTTTTTCAAAATTTAAAATTTACGCGTTTTTGAGATATTTACGATGCAAGGGAAAAAGAAAAAAATAATTTTGCACAGTTTCCTTGAAAATACGTCATTATCAAATTGATAGCTGACAATACCGTTGATTATTCAAAGAATTACCGAGTTTTTGTGGTTGATAAGTATGCAAACACTGTCAATAATGGCCACAAAGTTCAAATCAAGCATTGGAGAGAAGCACATGATCGGCAACAACGGTTAAGGATCATCAAGGAAGTCAAGTCTCATACCAGCATTTTTAATTTTCAATAAACGAAAAACTAAGGGTAGATCGCTGAAATGTCCAAAACAATTTTCTCCGATAAGCTGAAAGTGTTGCCTAGTGATGACTCATTGAAATCCAACCTCAAACAACCATTTTTTGATAGTTTCAAAGCTCTTAAGCTGTAAAACCGGTACCGAAAAAAAAAACGTTCAAAAATATGGTCAAAAATAATCAAATTTGTTCATTTCGAAACAACTGTATCCACTAAAATGCTTCCAGTTTCCAGTTTCCAGAGAAGTATTGGACCAAAAAGTATCAGAAATTGAAAAAGGAGGGTGAAACCACCTAAAATTTAGATTTTACGAAGTATAAGCTGGAGAAACTGATCAATACCATGACTGAAAAAAGTGTGCGCCGGCCAAAGGGAGATACTAAGAATAAAGTAAAAATTTCTTTAACAAAAACCGGTAAATATTTTTTTTCAAATTTTTTCATGAAAGATCATAACATTACCTTCTTTTTCTTCATAGAAAGTATTTTGTTCAAACGAATGGTTTTTAAGATACAGGCATTCGTAACTGTCCCATTTCTAAAAGAACTAAGCTTTATATTGTTGTTTGTTTGATTCTCACCGACAGATTTTTTTTTATTTTCTCGTTTCTGGGATGAATTATCCAATAAAATGAATATCCCATTTTATGTTTTATCTTGTTGCGCTTGAATGTTTGTATGTAATAGTCCTGCATCATTTTGCTCGAGAGTACATTTTTTGGCACATAGTTAGGTCCGATCGGCATTGAAACTTTGCAATTTATTTTTTGAGGCACCTAATGGTTTTGCAAAATAGTCATTAAATTTGAGATTTTTTAACTTTTCTCATTTTTCCATTTACTAGGGTAGCAATGAATTTCGAATTATACATTTTGTAGAAAGGCTCAAAAAAGTGCCCTATGCAAATTTATCTCAAACGAACTTGAATGAAGAAAGCCTTAAATCGCTCAAAATTTCTATATTCTACTCTTATAAATCAGGGGGCTAAATGAAATCGAAAAATTTTGTTAAAAAAATTTGTGGCTCGGATAACGTGGAAGCTCGGATAACCGGAGCTCAAATAAGCGGGTTTCTACTGTGATTCGAAAAAAAATTGACCGAAAGTCGCCGACTTTGCAAATAAATATGGCTACCTATTTTCTGAATAAAAAGGGATTAATCCCATAAAGGAAAAATCATCGTTTTGAACCAACTGAAAAAATTTCAATTTAAATGATAATCCAAAATCGTTGCTATACAGTCTGATTAATAAAATTTCAAATTTGATTACTAAATTCACGCGATATTTGAAGCCCTTCTAAATAAAGGACATTATTATTGATAATAAAATTATTATAAAAGCATATATTTTCAATACAACATTCAGTCAAATACAATCGCTTAAGCTTAAAGATTTGTTGAAGTTCTTCATTCGGAACTGAACTGAAATTCAAAATTTGATTTCAGACATACAATTGTCCATTTGAAACTCTGTTTTAATAAACGAATATAGAAAGAAATCAATAAATATTCTAAATATATATTCATTCTTTTCATGAATATAATCAAAAAACTTTATTTAAAAGCATATATTTTTCATTCAACATTTAGTAAAATGCTTGCTTAAGTATAAAGATTTATTGGAGTTTTCAATTCAGAACTGGATTTCCATAATTTGTTTCCAGACATAGAATTGTTCATTGGAAATTCTGTATTAAAAAACGAATATAGATAGAAATCGTATTCAAATTAAGAATATATTCATTCTATTCATGCATATCATCCGTGGGAACCTTATTGTAATCATAAAAATTGAAGTTTAGTTATAATTTGTGAACTTTACTCCTACAAGTTTCATAATGAATAGGATGGAGATTTTAAAAAGGTTTTATTTAATTTAATTTTTTTGATTTATTTTATTTAATTTTTAATTATTTAATTCATTTTATTATCTAAATTTTCTTTTATCTTTTCTATTTTTTTTTTCAAATTTTTTATTTTTATAAACGAATAGTGGAAAAAATAGGTTATGAGTTGAAGGCTAAACTTGACTCGCTGCGAAATTGAAAAAGAAACAGACTTTTTTAGGAAACCTGCAAATTAGAAAATAATTTTCTAAATAAACATATTTCTTCGTTTTGAACTACATTTAAGGTTTCGAATCATGATATGTCATTAAAAAATTGATTGGAAAGATTTTTTTTCATGTGTATGCTCCAGAATTTTTGAGTACTGGAGATCAAAAGAGATTCAAGCAATTAAATATTTCATGTTTGTTTTTCTTTTAATGAAGATAGTGAGTTGTCACATATATCTACATACATGCATTTTTAACATCTAGGGGAACTGGGGTTATAATGCCCATTGTGGGCAAAACGCTCCACTGCGATATCTAGCTAGTTATACACTTATTTTAAAATTTCTTTACGTTATTCCCTTCTAATTAACAGTAGAAACCTTTTGAACAAAAAATTAGCATCAAATGTATGATAAATCTCTGCAAAAATCCAAAAATATTTTTCAAGCCATATTCCTTGCAATTTTTTCCTTGACTTTCGTAAGGAATTACGGCATCTATCGGCAAAAAAAAACCTGACATATGTTACAATTATGAACATTGGTCTTTAAAATCATCACAAAACGAAAAATTTTCTAATTCGATTATTTTTTCTGTTATTTTGAACGATTTTTAATAAACATGTCTAGGTGGGGCAAAACGCGCCATGTCCGTTTATCTTTAAGCATGTTTCATATTTGTATAAATTTATATGCAGTTTCATCCCAACAATTTTAAAGATATTTCCATGTTGTTTTGGAAAACATAACTTGAATATAAACGAATATATTCAAAATTCCTAAATTTAATATAGATTTAATTAACTTTACACAAGAATTTCAGTATATCTGGCAGCATTGCGCGAAGCAATATATTTTTCCATCTGTGAAGTAGAAAAGAAGTGTTTTTACCTGGCAAACACTTTCGGAAGCACTTGAATCAATAAACACTTATTAAACGTTAAACGGCGCGATTGGGTACACACATATGCGCATTATGCCCCTACTGAAATTGAAATCCAATTTTCAACCTACTCTTCAAACTTCATTAAATTTGTGGCCTTTTTTCTCCTTCCAGTTATTCTAACTATCATATTTCAACAAACAACATTCCAAACTTCCAAACACAATCGAAAAGTAAAGTTAATCTTTTCAAATGTACTCTGAAACAAGGCTTTCTTCTTAACGTGGGCATTATGCCCCCTCTTCCCCTATTATTTGATGATTTCAGTTCCTTCTCAGCCTCGAACGAGACCGGTCGCTTTTTGTGTTCGGTCCTCGCTAGACAAAGACTATTGTTTTCTGAACTGAAAAGTTGTAAAGTGATAGAGGCGCGATGAGTCCATCGCCGGGTGTACCCCCGGATAGGACAATACCGACATGGATGGATCCACAGAACCTATATGGACGATTGTACTATTTAACACTGAAAGCCGCAGATGGGCATAAGCTTCCACAAAATCCGTTTTTGATTGGGAGATCCGTCGAACAGAAAGCTGGAGGAAAAATCGATGGCGCGTTCTTCGAGAAGAAAAATGAATGGTATGTTCTAAAGTGTAGGAGTAAAGAACAAGTCAGGGAACTGGCAAAGTTAACTTGCCTGTCCGATGGTACACCTATTGTTGTCGGACGTCATCCAAGTCTTAATATTCGAAAGTGTGTCGTTACTTGCCATGAAGCTGAAGGAATGAAAGAAAAAGAGTTGTTGGATGAATTGTCTCCGCAAAAAGTAATAGACGTGCGAAGAATAACTAAGAAAACTCCCGCTGGTATTGTAGGTACTCCCACGCTGATACTTACTATCAGCAGTACCGTAATACCGGAGTTTATCCACTTTGGATTTCTTCGAGTGCGAACTCGCCTTTATTACCCGCTGCCGCTTCTGTGTAGGAATTGCTTGAGATATGGACATACTAAGAAAAAATGCACCAGCCTCCTTTCGTGAAGTAAGTGCAACTCAACAGAACATAACAGTGAGAACTGCAAAAACCGCCCGTACTGTGGAAACTGCGAAATGGAAGGACACTCACCCATCAATCGATCATGCCCAACCTGGTTAACTGAAACAGCAGCAATCAAAATAAGCACCGATCAATACATCCCAATTGCAGCACCCAAATTAATCCAAATTTATTCTTAAATTCTTTGCACCTAGGAAATAAAAAAATATTTTTGTTTCCTTGTGTGTGACGATTTTAATAAAATAATATATTTGAAAAAAAAATTGTGTACAACATCACATTTCTTTTTAAGGTCCAGGTCAGATTCAAAGTTTGATCGCATCAAATATACTGTAAGAACTTAAAAATTAACCTTTTTCCAGGGTGTTATGAATTTAACACGCTGAGGAGAAATTGGAACCTAAAAGCACCTAAAATTCAACGTCTTCTGTCTTGCAAATCACTGGATCAAAATCTACTAATTTAATGTTTATGAGTTGCCTAAAGTGTCGTGTTTGATTTTGTGAAACACAGTTGAAATGATAAATTCAAAACATTTGCTGTATTCTTCTAATTAAAGCACATTATCTGTAAGGGAAAAACGAGATATCTCTTAGTTGGTCCGCAATGTGTTAAGACCTAAGTATGAATTATTTGGGGGCTTAGATTTCCATTATTCAATTTGCTTTTTTTTATTCTACCAGGTTCTACTTTTCTAGATAACTTATGAAAATAGGTAAAAAAAATCATAAAATAATTTTGCAAATTTTTTCTTGCGAAACTATGGAACACTACAAAGGTTCTGAAAATAAAGGTTTTAATTCAATAATATTCCGAAAATTAGTTATGAAAGGTTTCTTTTCGAAATATTTTTCAATTCAGCAAAATACGAGAATTTTGACGAAATTTGAAAGAAGATCATCGATTGATGATCATGCCCAACCTGGTTAACTGAAACAGCAGCAATCAAAATAAGCACCGATCAATACATCCCAATTGCAGTCGCCCGAAAAATGATCAAGCCAACCAACAGTATACAACCAACATTCGCCAACGTAGTGAAAACGACGGACGAGCACCAACCGAAAACAATAGACAATGCAAAAGCGCAAGCACCAGCCGAGCCGAAAACGAACGACGACAAAAAACAACAGCAGCCAACTCAACAGAAGCGAACAAATCAACAAACTGCAAACCTCAAACCAGCATCTCCCCCTCGGAAGAAAATTACCCCTCAACCCTCACCAGCGCAATCGTCGGATGAGGCAGATGATCGCAGCAAAACCAATGGATCTCCCAGTTCCCGATCGAGGGAACAATTGATTTTAAAATCTCCAATTCCTACCACTCGCCCTCTTCCCTCTCCTTACCCCTTCCAACCACCCCCTAGTATTAAGAAAACCGCTGACCCTCGGCCTACTAAAACTTTGTCTAAAAAGTAAATGGCCTAATAAACATTATTTAAATAAAAAAAAATTTGATGATTTGATGATCACCTTATAAAACAAGGGAAATTTTGTAAAAATTTCAAATGGTTTTAGAACATTTTTGAAAAGTTAACTGGTAGGTATTACTTGCTAGCGTTTTAAATAAATAAAGGTAATATTTTGGTGTTTGTATTGTGAACAAATAAAACCATGTTAAGTAGCTTTTTGTAAATTATTGTCCATCACCTCTGGTTTGATGATATGGTGTGCGTAAATTTTATGTTTGATCACTTTTGAGAAAAAACAATTATCGATAACTCATTAAAAAAACAAACTTACATGACCATCAAAAATAGATTTTGAATCTATTTTTACTATTTTCTCCTCAATTGAATCAAAGATTCAGTTTTTGAAAATAAAATTAAAAAAAAAACAACAAACGTTTAAAACGAAATTTTTATGAGCAAGTTTTATAAAAATGATCATGAAAGGTTTTTTGAAGCCTTAAATACTATTCAAAATCTGTCGATGAGTTTTGATGAAAAAAAAAAATTTTTTTTCAACTTGTTTTCTTAATCTTTGTTGAGAAATTGTTGGGTTTAGAGAAAATTCACCCGGATATTGCCGGTATTTATGGTCGTCTCTTTTGAAATCAAATGTCTGGATTTGGCCAAGTTTTTATTTCAAATTGCCCGGTTCGTCCGGCCCGGATACGTGCTAAAAAAAATCTGGCAATCTTAATTTAGATTCGATGTGGATTTAAAATTCCTTTAAATTCTCGTATTTGAAATGACATTTTGGAAAAACAAAATGTTTCACATCTTTTTTTTTCTCAGAAGTCAAATTTATACGCAGCCTTCAGGAAAGTTGATCAAAACCTTCATTTTTCAAATCTTTCTTAAGTTCTACGGTTTTGCTTGAAAGTGTTAAAATTGTACAAAATTCAGAAGTTACAAAAACAAGAGCTGGTTGAGAAAACTTATTGCAGATTTGAAATCAGCGCACCCAAATTAATCCAAATTTATTCTTAAATTCTTTGCACCTAGGAAAAAAAAATATTTTTGTTTCCTTGTGTGTGACGATTTTAATAAAATAATATATTTGAAAAAAAATTGTGTACAACATCACATTTCTTTTTTAAGGTCCAGGTCAGATTCAAAGTTTGATCGCATCAAATATACTGTAAGAACTTAAAAATTAACCTTTTTCCAGGGTGTTATGAATTTAACACGCTGAGGAGAAATTGGAACCTAAAAGCACCTAAAATTCAACGTCTTCTGTCTTGCAAATCACTGGATCAAAATCTACTAATTTAATGTTTATGAGTTGCCTAAAGTGTCGTGTTTGATTTTGTGAAACACAGTTGAAATGATAAATTCAAAACATTTGCTGTATTCTTCTAATTAAAGCACATTATCTGTAAGGGAAAAACGAGATATCTCTTAGTTGGTCCGCAATGTGTTAAGACCTAAGTATGAATTATTTGGGGGCTTAGATTTCCATTATTCAATTTGCTTTTTTTTATTCTACCAGGTTCTACTTTTCTAGATAACTTATGAAAATAGGTAAACAAAATCATAAAATAATTTTGCAAATTTTTTCTTGCGAAACTATGGAACACTACAAAGGTTCTGAAAATAAAGGTTTTAATTCAATAATATTCCGAAAATTAGTTATGAAAGGTTTCTTTTCGAAATATTTTTCAATTCAGCAAAATACGAGAATTTTGACGAAATTTGAAAGAAGATTTTAAGCCTATGGAATCTTTTACATTTCTTTAAACATTAGTCACATTGTTTTGCAATCTTGAGAAAAGTTCAAATCTTTAATATCGATTACTCAAAAACTTTCTCAAAATGATATTTAAAATAGTTGTTATTTCACATACTCAAATTTTGAAAATCATAAAGTTTAATTTATTCTAAGTTTTGAATTATTTGATACAAAATATTTAGGCAAGACCTGAATCATTGATTGAATTAAGGATACTAAATCGATTTTAAATCTGTTTTGAATGCTGTTGTAAGTTGATTAGTTTATCTGTTATTTACTCTGTAATCGACTTTACTCAAAACTGATCAACTTTAAAAATTTCACACGCTTAACTAATCGAAAATCAATTCTAAAGTTTCAAGTAAACAAAAAATTTCAAAAAGATTGCATAGTGTGATCATCTTAAAAAAAAAGAAAACGTCAAAATTATTTTTTTTAGAAATGTGGAAATCAATGTTAATGGTTACAGAGAAATGCTAACATTCGTAACCCACAGCCAATTTCCTCAAGTGAGTTAACGTTGAAAAGGATGAAACCAACAAATGCCGTGCCTAAGCTTAGTTAGAAGTCTAATTCATCGCTCTCCACGAGTGGCTCATCTAATTGACCCCCTCTAATATTGTTTTCAAAATTACTCTAATTAAACTGTTATCCTCCCACTGGCAAATGGAAAAATACACAACCTGAATTATTTGAGGTTTTCCTTTTCACCCAAAGCTGGCAATCAATTCTCCCGACAACCCTTCACAGCTCCCCTACTAACCCTACAATTGCACTCAAAACTCACTCTGGCTCGGATTCTATCCCTTTAATCATCCAATTACTATGCCAGCAAACGCCAGCGAGAGCGATTTGAACCAGCCAGCCTTCTAGCGGCCGGCCGGCGGAATTCGCTTCGGGGGAATTATTGAAGTCGATGGGGCAAACCAAATTACCGGCCACCAAACCTCCTAGACGAGAGCCAAAAGCCCCTGGACGATTTCTATCGTTCGTCCTCTTCGTGGATGGTACAAATTTAATCCAGGGAACGTGATTCCAGCTGGAAATTCTTCGTACAAGACGATTGAGTGCGCGCCCCGGTGAATGAAAAATGAGTTTTATTTTATTCAGCCCTTTTTCTCATCGACGGCGTCGTTTTTGTCGTCTTCGTCGTCGTCATCTGGAATCGCGCGGAGAGCGTCAGCGAATTAATTTCATTGATCAAATTTAATCCGGGAAATATTAACTTTCCTTTCTTCATGGCGACGTCGACGACGACGATTACGTTTCGCGCCGTTCGGGTTCGCGTTCATTCATCAAATTTTTATTTTAGTTTTCTTTTCGGAATAAAATGAAAATCGTTCGCTTTCCGTTTAGTTCTTCTCGGGGTGCTAGTACCAGGTAGGTACTCTATCGCATTATGGCAACTCTACTGTTTTCGTTTAGTTGGATTTATTGCTTAAGCCTCATTAGGCAACAGCGTGATTGGAATCACAAAAGTCAAACTCTCTCAAGCTTCTTTGATACCTCTCGATCGGGTTAATTTAAGATTGATGTTTTTTAAAATCAGAATGTTATTGAAAATTTAGCTTTTTTCAAATCCTATACCTACAGCATCATATCGAAATTTCACATAAACATTTAGTTTTTTTGAGAATAAAACAACGAAGCCACCATTGTCCTATGGTTCAGGATGGAACTTTATCGTGACAAAATTAATTACGAAGATACTATGAGAAATGGATCATTCCATGCTTTTTTCTATAAAGTTGCAGTCAATGGTTTTTAGGGCAACTTTACCGAAGATACTACATGCATAAGACAATTCGTCAGCAAAATTGTATTTTTTTTTATTCTGAATCATCAAATTTTGATTAAAGAAATTCTAACGCAAAAAAATCCATAATTATTTGGAAATATAAAAATTCAAAATTGCATATAGGATAAAAGTTTATGAAAATAATAATAAAGAAATAAATAACTCTTTTTGCAGCTACAGTATATGGTAACTTAAAAATAAAATTAAGAATAAATTTTTTAAAAAGATGCCCAACCATGTATTCCAAATAATTTAACGTTTGTCCGGATTAACCTCTGAAGTGAAAAAAAACGAGTAAATTGAAAACATAATTGGGTAAAATTACAATTGCTGGAGTAAAATAAGAAGCGATAACCTAGGATTCAATAATCAGTCGAATAAACAATTGATTTTTTAGTTTTGATACTTATGAAAATTTTAAAAATTTTGTCAATTATTTCAATAATGTCGTTTTGGCATTTTTGTCAATTTCGTTTAGTTTTCAATTTTGTAGCTTTTGCCAATTAAGTTATCAATGAATATTTTGTCAATTTTATATTTTCATTTCAATATTATCATTATCATTATTTTTATTAAAGACATTTTACCATTTTTATTGCATTTGTGTCCGTATTTCAATATTATGAATTTTGTGAATTGCATGATTTTTTATTAAAATTGACAGATTTGAGAAAATTAAAAACAAAACAACAATATTTTGGGATGTTTTCGGCGGTTTCAGTCTGTTATGTGATTTAAAAACGATTTTTATCACAACATAAAAAAATTCGGCTTTTTTTTAGCCTTTATCAAGGGATCTAGCAAGTGTGTAGAAAGTGCGTGAAAGAAAAAAAAATACTTTTTTATATTTTTAAACTGTGACCCAGAGATGGGTCTTGACTCAAACATTCAGTCAGCGAAACTTTTTTGTAGGGAAATGAATCCAACTGTAAATCGAAATTTCAGAGACTAGCCTAGATAAAAATTAATGTTGAAAAGCATTCGATAAAAAATTTCGCCTTGTCTCCCGGTAGGACTTGAACTCACATCTTGCGCCTCTCCGGGGCCCATGTATTAACATTCTACTATAGAAGACAACCTGGCGTATGAAAGTTATACTGGTCGAGTGTCGATGTCTATCGGAATGAAGGGAATTGTGTTCCCATGTGATCATCATCATTTTCGTAGTCTATTTCTATTCTCATCATTTCAACGTACGGTAGTTGACTCAAATTTGGATATTTTGAGCGCGGCAAGATTAGCATTGCCTTCTCATATACTGCACGATGTATATGTATATGAAATGATGAGAATAGAAATAGACTACGAAAATGATGATGATCACATGGGAACACAATTCCCTTCATTCCGATAGACATCTACACTCGACCAGTATAACTTTCATACGCCAGGTTGTCTCCTGTAGTAGAATGTTAATACATGGGCCCCGGAGAGGCGCAAGATGTGGGTTCAAGTCCTACCGGGAGACAAGGCGAATATTTTTTTTATGTTATTTATTAATTCGTGTTTTTGAAACGGCTCGGACCTTTCAGGTCCAAGGAGATAAAATCAGTTTCATAAGTTTATTTTACATTGATAACCTAAATGTACTTATCACAAATCTCACTGGAACATGGGGATACGAATAAAAAATTAGTTCATGTTTAACGATGATTCCACAGTATAAAATAGTGTCGGTCTTACAAAAATAGTGTTTGTGTACTTACAACGATGTTTCGTTTTTTTTTCGTCCAGTTGTTTCGCTAATCTCTATCTATGGTGTGTAAACAAGTAAAATATGTAGCTGTCGAAGTTTGAATGTTTCTTTTCTGTTTCTAAAAATCCGTCTGAAAACTATCACTGTTTGTTGAATTTTGTACAAGAGATTAGTTGTTGTTTTTTTGTAGCTGTTTTTGTGTGTTAAAGATCCCGGCATAAATGATGCTCAGCCCTTCAGTATCACTTCGTTTATTGACAGTGTTGCCATTGTTGACGATGTGACATATTTCTAACGTTCCTAGTGCAGTGGCGTATTTGTGTCGATCAATCATTTTCACTTCCTGAAAGAATGGTGAAAAAACTAGCTAAACTGAATAAAATTAGAATAATTCACTAAATTGTCAAATAAGAGAAAAAGTGAGATGGTATGAATACCCGGAAAAAATAACAAAATTAACATAAATAATATAATTAATAAAATTGATAAAATTAACATAAATGACAAAACTGACGATATTGACAAAATTACAACATTGACAGAATTGACCAAATTTTAAAAATTGATAAAAATGGTCATATTGACAAAATTGACAAATTTCATATAAAGGATAAAATTTATAAAATGCTAATTATGATTTAAAATATCCAAATTGGCAAAAATAATAAAAATGAGAAAACATTGACAAAATTGACCACATTGATAAAATTAAGTAGTTTGACAAAACAACAAACAACAACAACAAAATATCAAAATTAAAAAAATAATAAGATAAAACTAACAAAATCAACATAATTGACATTTGTGAATCAAAAAAGTTAATATTGTCGTAATTGTCTTTTGTGTCAATTTAGTAAGTTTCAAATTTTTTTCAATTTTAAAATTTTCGTTAAATTGACCCATTTAGTCAATTTTGTATTTTTTGTTCAATTTAATAATTTTGTCAAATTAGTTAATTAAGTAAATTTTCATGTTTTTTCCTATTATCAATTTAGTCAATTTCGTCGATTTTGTCATTTTTTAGAGTTTTATTTATTAAGTCGATTTTGTTCATATTCAGATATTGAAAAAAGATTAATGGTATGGATTTCTACATTTCTAACGTATCATTTGTTATTTTTATTTTTACTTTTTAGGAAATTATTTTCTCGAGTTCTGACTGTTTAAAAAAAGTTTTTTTTTTAGATTTTTAAAACTGGTGGGGAATCGTGGGTCACCATATCCAAATTGATCAAAAAACATGCTCAGTAAACTGTGTCGATTTGGGATTATTTTTAAACTTGTCAACCCCTAGAGTCTTAAGAACTTCGTTTCTGTTCAAAGCTTATCCATGATTTTTTTCTGAATCTTGAAGAAACGTTTACATGAGTAAATTTGAACCTTTAGGTTTGTGTGGGAAAATTTAATATTTTGTTCTGAAAAATCGACGTCATTATTTTTTTTCCTTCTGTGGAACCGAGCTTGCAAATGGTTTTTGTGCCAATTTATAAATTCTCTATAGAAAATTTTCCGCTGAACAACGTTGTCCAAGACTTTAACTTCCTAACTTATTAGTCAAAAAAGTAATTAGCTGTTCAACCCTCATCCGCATTAGAGTGTCATTTTGACACTATTGCAAGATTGAAGGCTTGTAACTTTTTTCAGAAGCTTCGAAATACAAAAATTTCTTCGGGGACCCTAAATGAATTCAAAAGTTCTTTAATATTGCATATTTACTTTTTTATTTATTAACGAACCCTGGAAGCCTGGACAAAAAAACTCCCTTTTCCGACTTAGAGTGTCAATTTGACACTCCAAAAGTAAAATCTATCTAAGTCGCTTGAACTATAATTAATTTCATATGAAACTTATATCAATAGAAACCTTGTAATGTCAGTTAAATATGATTAGAACATTATATATAGCTAAAGTTTCTAGTTTTCTCGTTATTCAGCATGAAAGAAAAAAAATCCGAAAAAACATGCCTTAGGAAATCTGCTGTAGTTCATATATTACACGTCCGAAAAAATATTTTTCTTATGCATATGAAAGGTGAAGTTAATGTCTACATCATGAAGCCAAGAAATATTTTTAGAATTTTTTTTTAATGAAATGGTCACAAAAACTCCAAAAAAGTGGTCTGAAAAACCTACTTTTCATTCGATTGCTTGTAAATACTGTTCGAGCGATGGTAGAGTTTTTGAAAAAATATGACTACAAAATCTTTTAAAATTCTAACATTTTGCTGTCTTTAGATTTTCTATGCAACAAAAATAGAATTTACCGGAATTTTTCAAAGTTGACTACTTTGCGCGATTTTTTTACAAATAGAAATTACATCTGTTTTTGTGGTCCACCGTCAGGTTGTACCCGGATTTTCAGTGCTTCTACTTTGTTTAGACCAATCAAAAGTATATTCATTGGAAAGAATATTTAATCTACATTCTAGTGAGGTGCAACAATTCACGCTGTGAGATTTCACTAAAATATGAAAATTATAAACGTAAAATCATTCCTGAATTTCTGAGAAGTTTTACAGTAGTATGTGTTCTATAAGAGAGTGTTATGATTTTTTTATAAACCCCCCTACAAGTGAGATGAAAAAAATCTAACTTCTGAACCGTAAGTCCAATCTATTTTCTGCCTTCGACAAACTTATTAAAAAGGCAGATTTATGAAACCTTGTCTTATACGCCAAGTTTGTAAAAAAATTATCTTTTGAGTTACAGTGTAAAATATGAAAATAACCTTTTTAAATCGGTTTTTCATAACTTTTTTCTGGTAATTCTAAAATCTTTTAAACATTCTACAAAGTTGTTTAAATTAACAAAATACATATTTTGGTTAAACGTTGTAAGCTTGTAAAATGTAAGTATTTAGTGTTGTATTGAGAAAATGCATAAAATTTGTGGTATTCAGCCTCAATTTTACGAACAATCGACTATTTTCGGCAGCTTGCACTGTATGCAAATTGATTATTCAGGTTTTGTCACACTGCAAAAATCGCGTGTATCCATTAGTATCTAAGCGAGATAAATCTATTTTGCTTTGCCATGATTGTTAGAAAAACAATGATTTTTATGCATCAACAGCGCATTCCAAACAGCACAGTGTTATTTTCTTCTTTTTTGTTATTTAGAATGCGCTGCTTTAGATAAAAAAAACTAACTGAGGCAGATTTCTAGAGGTTATTTTCATATTTTAACTGTAACTCAGAAGATGAACGTTTTACAAACTTGGCGTATAAGACAAAGTTTCATAAATTTTTATTTTAAGTAAGTTTGTCGAAGACTACTGTAAAACTTCTTCGAAGACACCTAGAAGATAAAATGTATAAAAAAGTTATATGCAACGATCACATTTTTCACATTTTTGACCACTGTGCTGTTTGAAGAGACGACGTTCGTTTTAAACGACTCTTTCCCTCTTCTCAGAGCAATATGTGCCTACTATTATAGCGTTGGGCGAAGGATGGGATTTGCAATCGCTATCATAGCATACGATGTGATAGTCGAGTCTCTATAATTGACTCATTTAACTTCGGTTCGGGGTTGTACCCCTAGATGCAATCTAATTCATTTCGTTACTAAACGGGGCTTTGGCCCCAAATTTTTTTTAAATCGGTTCGTCTAAAAGATGAACTGGAATACAAGCCGAATAAATATAAAATGGCTAATCACAATTTCAACTTTGACAACTGTTAGTTAGTTTTATCAATATTTTCAATAATTGTCATTTCATCGAAAGCTCCCCTCTCGTTTACTCACGGGAAATTGTACACCAATACAGCGAAGCCGTCGCCTATCGTGCCTATGATGCTATGAAAAATAAAGTTCAAATAAGTACACTCATTCATTATATTAGAATGGTCATAGCGTTGTATCTGAAGCGGATTTTCGAAATTCCATAATGCCTTGGTAAATGAAGGACTTTTGCTTAAAACAACAGTTAGCAAAAATGGAGTCCTAAAAAGTATTTAAAATAGCAGGAAAACAGCAAATCTATATATATATATATATATATATATATATATATATATATATATATATATATATATATATATATATATATATATATATATATATATATATATATATATATATATATATATATATCTATATATATATATATATATATAAATGAATTTCTGTCTGTCTGTCTGTCTGTCTGTCTGTTCCCTATAGACTCGAAAACTACTGAACCGATTTTCGTGAAACTTGGCAGATGGGGGTATTGGAGGCAGGGGAAGGTTCCTATTTTGGTTTGAGACCCCTCCCTCTCTCATGAAGGGAGGGAGGGGCCTCCCAAACAAAAGACAATTTTTTGCATAACTCGAGAACCAATCAAGCAAATGGTATCCAATTTGGCATGAAGTGGTATTTAGGAACGAGGAATATTTCTAGGAATATAAGGTACCCCTCCCTCCTTTCAGTGGGATAAAAGGAAGGGGGGAGGGGGGCTACATTACAATTTTCCATATAACTCGAAAACTTATCAAGTTATTGGAACCAAATTTGGCATGGGAAGGTATTTGGATACGAAAAATATCTCCATGATTATTTGAGACCCCTCCCTCTTTCCAGGGGAGGGGCCTCTTTTACATGTTTTTACATAACTCATATACTAATAAAGCAAATGGAACCAAATTTGGCATGAACGTGTAGGGAACGTGACATGTTCTAATGACTATGACTAAATTTGTACGGTGATGGACATACGCGGGAGTAAGACGAACAAGTCGTACAGAAATTGACAACATAAGTAAACAATACATATTATCCTAAGGCTAAACTGTCCTCCTTCATCAAAAGATACGTATGGGGTGGGAAAGGACCCAAATGTGCCTGTGGGACCATCACAAAAAAAAATTTGAGACCCCTTCCTTCTTCCAGCGGGGAGAAAGGAAAGAAGGAGGGGAGTTTCATAAAATTTTTACTGCATAACTCGAGAACTACACAGCAAATTGAACCAAATTTGGCATGGGATGGTATTTCAATACAAGAAATTTCTATGTGAAACAATTCCTTTCTTGCAGTAGGATGATAGAATTGGCAATATAGGAAGGGAAGAGGAAAGTTTACATTCAACTTTTCTCTTTGAAATCCAACAAATGGACAAAACTTAACATGGAAATTCATTTTGATACGATTCTATGATTATCTGACTCACCATCCTCCTTTCAGTGAGTAGGTACATAGGAGGAGGGAGGTGAGTCAGATACAATTTTGTTAGCATAAGTGCTCAATTGATGTTAACGAAGCTAACAAATGGAAACAAATATGGCATGGAAAGGTACTTGGCTACGAGATATGTTTCTACGATTGTAATAGATCTCCTATCAGTTTTTTAGCATCAATCCAGAATATATCAAGCAAATACAACCATATTTTATAAGTTAAATTGTTTGCGTACGAATAATTTGAGACCCTCCCTTTTAGGGCTAAGCTTAAGGAAACAGATTAAAATTCTCAGATCTTAATCACAAATTCAAAGATCATGATTCAGAATATAAGTTTAAGTTATCTTTGTGTTGCAATTCGAAACTCCAGCTGCAGCTCTCATTTTATAGCGATGATTTAAAATAATGCCAACAAAACAATAAAAATTCCAATAATTTCTAAGAATATCATTTGATATTCTTAGGTGTAGCAAAGCACACCGGGTCAGCTAGTATATTAATAAAAGTTTATAAAACATACCGAAACATGTATTAAATTCATTTTAGGACCAATACACTGACGCATCTGTGAATTAGTTTAGAAATGTTTTGCGTTTGCACTTGCTCTTATAAACGAGGCAAACTTTGAAATTTTTCTCACAAAAGTACCGTTGCTTTTGATCAATTTATTTTTTATTTTTCACTTTCAATGGGAATTTGTTGAGAACTATTTTAGTAGTGCAACGAACGATAAATTGATAATTTTTAACATATACATATTTTTTCTAGGACATGTGAAATTTTAACTATAATGAAATCCGTTTGCACTTGCCCCGGTGTACCGTGTGTCAAATTTTTGATTATCTTGATAAGTGATTGCTGGATATTGATGGCAAGCCAAATGGACACGTTTTTGGAGTGATCATTTTACGATATTTACTATGAGTTGGAATCCATCAAAATTTTGAGATGTTTTCATCTGTTGACTTTCAAACCCTGGAACTTAGCGAAGACGCATACGTTTACGAACAAAATAGATGAAAACAACTCAGAGAGTTCCAAAAACCAGTGTTGATTGTTTGAATATGGTCGGAGACCAGTTAACGGAATAATCACAGTAATCAAGGTGAGTTCAACTTTTAATTACATTTACTATTGAGTTAGAAATTAAGTGGTGTCGCAAGGATAAATACAAAATTTAACAAATTTATCTTTTCTTCATGCAATCTCTACGGAAGCCATCATTCACAACTGTAAGTATAATTTTCACATAATTTTTAAGTGTTAATCATTTTCACCTATGGTGTTTTCTTTTTTCTTGTCTTTTCAGATCAGCTCAAATTAGACAGAGCGTACTGGCGGGTGAGCGTCAAGGTTGACGAAACCATAGAAAAATCTGTAATTTAACAGAATTTAAAAAAAAAAATCATCACAGAATCTGTGTCACAGAACACAGAATTTTGGGAAATTCACAGATTTCACAGAATTTTTGAATTTTGAAAGGATTTCCAAAATTATAATTTTTTTGGCCAATATAAAATTTAGATTTTAACTTTATAATTCAGTAAAGTATGACACGATTGATAATTTTGATTGATTTTACTCTACTTACTTAAATGTTAAAAATACCAAATTTATCATGAATTTTCAATGAAATTAAAGGAAATAGCATCACAGAAAACCATCACAGAATTTTTGGGTAAAATCACAGAAAGTCAGATTTTTTTTTTCTCAAAAACAAAGATTTTTTTTCGGTAACCTTGGTGAGCGTGCCAAGTGGGACAGCACGTAGTTCCTCCGGCTGAGTGCAGTCAAATGGCCCGGCGGCACTAATTTTTTTGTGGTAAAAATAAAATCAACCGGATTAAGATGCACGCATCCATCTTCTGAGTACAAACGTCTTTTTCTTTTTGAAATCAGAAATTCCATTCAAAACTGAAATTTTATAAGTTTTTGATTTTTTTTCATTCAGTCGATCCATGAACAAGCCTAAACCACCCTGAACAAAAACAACTCAGAATTCGTGAAAACCCCTACAACTCAGTTTTGAGTTTGGCCGCTCTAATCAAAATTTGAGTTTTCCTAGTTTTGGCGCATTTTGAATTGTTTTCCTTCAAATCTGAGTCAACGAGAATTGGAGTGCAGTGTAGGGGAGGAGCGAGCTATATGCGCCTATTAAGCAGAACACTGATTTAATCAAATATCACGTCGAATATGTGTACAAAAACTATATACACGTGTGCAGGCATCTGTTTTCTATACAATGGAGTAATTTTCATGTTAAAATTTTCTTCTGTTTCCAAGAAAACGATTTTATTGTAAGTGTTGTCTAAAATGCCGAACCTCAAACCGTGCGGGCTAAATGCGCCTATTTATGTTTTGAACAAAATTTCTGTTTTTTGGGCAATTTTTCCGTATAATTTCATTGAAACTGCTAGAAAGTAATAATTTCCGTACGACAAAGCTGAAGTTTTATAAAAATCTATGTATATTATAATTTTGTGGAATAAAACAAAAGTTAGGGTTGCCATACTATGGAGGCAGTTCATCCATGAGAAAAACTTTATCCAATCTGTCTTTAGATCTTCAATTCATTCTTAAGATGTCATTCAGAGCTTAGATTTGAAGGATCAGTGATAAAAATCATTTATTTATTCTATTTAACCTGTTTTTTTTAGGATGGAGGCATTTTACAAACATGATGGGGGCATACAAAAACACTCTATTATTCCACTAAATAATCATTATTAAACCTCCACAAAAGCTGAAATATGTTTAATTTCTTAAGGTCATTTGAGTAAGAAACAAAATCCATCATAGTTTTTGTTTTAAACTTCTTTACGTATAATTTTTAAAAGTCGAAATATTACATCAAAATGTATCAAAACCTTGTATGATTTTTTAAATTTTTTTGAGTAAGTAAATTCATAAAATTCTTTCTTGTCTTATGTTCTAAACGTATCACTCTCAAAATGCATTGGTCATATAAGCTGTCTAGTCAGCCATTTCGCCAAACAGCCGTAGGGTCATTTAACCCGATAGGCCCATTTAGGAAACCTTTCCCCTATGTTTGTTTGTCATTTCTTTTTTTCCCTGAATTTCATAACGCCCTCTTGGGTTTGTTTTAAACAAAACATGAAACGTCACGATGCCTCCTCATGTTGGATAGAAACAATATAAACACAGTAATCCAATTTCTTGTTTTTCGAATCTCAAGTAAATTAAATATTTTTGAACTGCAGTCCTTCGAACTTTGAATCGATGTCCGAACCACAACTGTGGCCAGGTCGATATTCCTGTAACAGTAACGACAAGGTTCCGAAAAACTTTCCAAACACAGTTGAACGGCCGCAGTTACTGGAACCGACTTGACTCCAAAAGTGGATAAGTCGGCCGCTGCCGTGCTGTCAAAAGGGCGCCATTTGTCATCGCCGGAACGGTTTATTGGTCCCAGCGGATGATTGCGACAATTTTTCGCCCCAAACCTGGTGGACAGGATATCACGTTTTGCAATCATGTGCACACAGCATCTGCAAACGAATTTCCGCTAGCACAACGACGATGCCTACACCCCCGACAGCTGCGGCACCGCGAATGAATGGTGTGGTGGGCATCAGAGTTTTTGTTTTTCCAATTTTGGAGAGTAAAAAAATCTGCTTTCCTTTTTCCCCATCCTTACCCTCACCCCAAACAACAGGTCAATTGGACGTAATGTACACATGTGTGTACTTCACTCCGCATTTTTTCAACCGGCGGCGCCTTTCCTGCGCTGTTCCCGAGTGTGCAATTCCGGAAGTGCTTGTGTGCACTGCACGGATTACAGTCAATCCAGTCGGAACCAATTCAGCAGTTATTAATCATTCGGAACAGGTATATGTACGTAGAGGTCCTACGCGAACAACAACAGAACCGGCAGAGGCCTCTGTTTGAGCTGTTTTAACGCACCGAATGCGATGTCCGGGGTGCATCGAATGTGTTCCTCTATATTGCTCTTGGAGTGGGTCTTTGCCACCGATCTTGGAGAGTTTTTTGGGGCCAAGGACGCGCTGCACTTCATTGAATTGTAGGTGTTTCTACCGATGCGATACGATATTTACTGCAGGCCGCATCATCGCCGTCCTTGTTGCGTTGATCCTGCACGGGTTCCAGGACACGTTCTGACAGGAATTGCAACAGTCAGCAGGCACCCTCACCGGAATGTATGTAATCATTTGTGGAATAACCGGCGTTGTTACAGCGAAAAGTGATTTCGTTTCAGTGAAAATTCTGCTAAAGAGTGGTTTGCTTGTTAGGGTGGGGCCTATTTGTGGGATGCTTTTATTTCTATTGATTATTGCTGAAATTTTCATTCTGAGATTAAAATTTTTAGGAAAAAGCGGTTTGGCCTAGATATCCGGAAATCGAAGGAAAACCGCGGTTTTTGCCGGATTTTATCACATTACTGCAAAAGCAATCGAAAGACTGAAGTTGAGTTATTTATTCTTATTTTTTCCGCACCGACAGCAATCTGGAATACATATTGTAGAGTCCGCTATTAATAAGTATTAACAACGATGTATCAAGTGTATACAGTTTGTAATTATTCATAGGGAAACCCCTTGGTTGTCAAATGTGTTCCTTTAAAAGTGTATTTGTTTTGCGAGTCAAGCTTCAAAGCCGAGAGCCGGGAGATAGTCGCTCTCTTTCACGGCAACCACGAAACGAATCGGACGCAAATTGAAGACAAGGTTTTGCGAGGTTCTACCCATATATTATAGTTATTTTGGAGTTTTATTTAGATTTATATCAAGAAAGGCATATTTACTTAGTTTTCTCAAAAGTAAACCTGTTCAGAAAAAAAACCCATCCAAGCGATGAATTTTGAACGAAAGACAACTGAAAATTGGATATATCTAGGCAGCTCCATAGAACTCTTATTTTGTTTATAGAAGTTTAAATTTCTTTGTAAATTTTCATATGTTTTTAATCCCTAAAATTATGTAGCATCACTATGCTTTTTCGAATATAAGTGTTGCACAATGCATTGCAATGGGGCAAAATAGGTATGAACCGCGAAGAAATTCAATATCTTCCCTCCTAAAAATTTTTGAACAAAAATATCTTGTGTGATTTATTCCTAGAAATCGAATGAAGACTGTTTGAGCCAACGCATGCATTGGAAAGTGGAGATATGACTGATTTTACCCTCAATCTTCCAAATTTTTAATAAAATTCAAAAAAGCATGTTCGAAAAATTTCGAACCAAATGAGACCTATCTTGTGTGACCGAGGAATCGGTGCAAAGGCTCAAAAAGCCTTCTTTCGATTCCTCAAAAAAAAAAAAAAATCACACAGATTAAGTCTCATTTGGTTCAAAACTTTTTAGTCCGAACATGCATTTTTCTGGAATATTTGATAACTGTTGGGGAATTGAAGGTAAAATAGCCATTTCTCCAGTTTCCGATGCGTGCGGTGGCTCAAATAGCCTTTATTCGATTCCTCAGCAAAAATAACATAACCTAAGTCTTATTTGGTTTAAAATCATCAAGTCTGAACATGCTTTTCTGCAATATGTAAATATTTTTGAAGAATTAAGGTTAAAACAGCCGTAACTCCATTTTCAAATGCTTGCGGTGACTCAAGTAGCCTTCATTCGGTTTACGGAACATAATCGCACTAGATAGGTTTCATTTGTTCCGAAATTTTCAAATCCGAACACTTTTTTTTCTGAACTATTTTAAAAATGTTGGGAAATTAAGGGTAAAACAGCCATTACTCCATTTTCCGATACGTGCGGTGGCTCAAACGGCCTTCGTTCGATTTTTCGAAAAAAATAACACAAGTTCAATCTCATTTGGTTCAATATTTTCAAGTCCGAACTTACTTTTTTCATAATTGATTGGCGGTCATGGAGGGTAAAATCATTCATATCTCCATTTTCCTAAGTTTGGTTTGGTTTGGCCTTCATTGGAATCCTCGAAAAAAAATCACGCATGATAGGTCTATTTTTGTTAAAAATGTCCTAATCAGTGGTTTTCTGAAATGTCTACAAAATATAGGAGAATTAGGGGTTAAAAAGGAACTATATCTACGTCCGTAGGCTTGTGCGGCGTCCGAAACTATTAAAAATCGATTTTTCGGACATTTTCACAAAAGGAAAGTATATATATTTATAGATTTCGTTCATGTAGGAGTGAGGATATAGAATTCCTTCGCGTTTTATACACTTTTTTACCATTGTCCCATTGTGGTGAATAAAAATGAACAGAAAAAATTGAAAAAAATATTCCATCTATTTATAAATTTAAAAAACTCAGCGCGCTTCGCTGAAAGATCGAATGTGTTTTAAAATGTAATCATTTATGAAGAGGACATCTGATGGCAGAAAAAAGTTCGAAATCTAGGGCAAAAGATGTCGAAATTGGTGCCAAGCAAATTGAAATCACAACTTTGACAAAATAACATTAAGGTCAAATTATAGATATATCATCAAAAAGTTGTTTGAAGGATCGATGCCTATGCCTACATGTTAAGCATAACACAATTCATTCAGCATGTATGAAGACCGGTAATCCCTTGAAAATTGTTGATAAAAATCGGGTATAACATTACAAATTTTCCAATATAAAATCCGCGCCTAACCCGAGTTAATCTGAGCAAAATGCAGGCATTATTTCAAAGATGGAGAGCGAAAGAAAATTTCCCTGAATACGAACTTTTAATCGAAGCATATTAGCAGCGTAAAATCGTATCCAAGGATTCAAACAAAAAATTCTTATTCTAAAACAATCATATTTGGACGAAAAAATAAAAATTTATCAGTACTGATTTCGAGTGTTTTATTTGATTTTGCAATAGACTGGGTCGATTTGGGGTCATTTTTGAATTTCTCAAACTATGGGATCTAGAAAGCTTCGTTTTGATTTAATACTCATCCATGATAATTTGCAGAATTTTTAAGTAACGTTTACATGAGTAAATTTGAGCTCTAAGGTTTCTATGGGAAAATTGAATATTTTGTACTGAAAAATAAACATAATTTTTAGCAATTTATGTAAATAAACCAGTACAAAATATGGATAGTTTCCCACACTATTTGGAAACCTTGGTGGAATCGCATTTATCTCGAATTTTTCATTGAATCTCTGGCCAAAGCCGAATAAATGCAAACAATCTTAAACTAAGCAGGATGCTCTGATTAATTCAGAGATGTTATCATGCATGAATCGAAACCTTCAGTTTTTTTAGAGATTGAATAGCTTTTCCAATATTACTGTTTGATATTTTATAAATTTTCCAACAATCTATATATATAAAGCAATTTCTGTGGGTTTGTTTGTTTGTTTGTTTCTTTGTCCACTATAGGCTCAGCCGTCTTAAGAGCTAGAGGGCTGATATTTGGCATGGATACTCATTAGGACCAGGAATGATGAAAAACGTTTTCAGATTTTTGGATGACCCCTTCTGAAGGGGGTCGTCCATACAAGACAAATATTGTTTTCGCGATATGGACGTTATTTTTCGTCGGATTGTGATGAAAATTTACACATGAATGTTTTGAAAGACAAACAATCGATTCCTGGTATCAAAGTTAGGAACAGGGGTCGGCCAAAGGGGTCGTCCATATCAACTGTTCAATGTTTCAGCGATATTGACGTTATTATACATTGGATTGAGATGAAAATTTCTACAAAGCAGTTTTAGGTGACGAGCAATCGATTTCAGCTATCAAATTTTGTGTATTGGGTCGGCAAAAGGGGTCCATACAACACAAATAATGTTTTGGCTATATTGGCGTTATTCTAGATCGGTTTGTGATGAAAATTGGCACGTGAGTGTTTTGAGGGACGAGCAATCGATTTCAGGTATCTAATTTTGGGTGAGGGGTCGGCCAAAGGGGCCGTCCATATGAACTATTCACTGTTTCTGCGATATTGACGCTTATACACGTTAGATTGTGATGAAAATTTGCACATAGGAGTTTTAAGGGACGAGTGATTAATTTCTGAGGTCACATTTTGGATCAAGGGTCGGCAAAAGGGGCCTTCCATATAAACTGTTTACTGTTTTTGCTATTTTGTCGTGATTATGCATCCGATCGAGATCAAATTTTGCACAGGGTAGGTTTGAGAGAAGGGCAATTGATTTCAGGTGCCCACTATTGAATCAGGGGTCGGAAAAGAGGATCATCAATACGAATTTCTTACTATTTTCGCAATATTGTCGTGATTGTACATCTAATTGTAATGAAAACATGTGGATACATGGGATTTCAGAAGGCACATTTTGGGCAGAGGTCAGCAAAGGGAATCGTCTCTATTAATTGTTCAATGTTTTTGCAATAATTAAATTACTATGCATTGCATCGAGGCGGGAATTCATGCATGCGAGTTTTACAAAATCGACAATCGATTCCAGGTTTCAAATTTTGAAGCAAACGAAAAAAAAGGGATTATCCATATAAATTTTTTTCCATCCATAATTCTTATTGAGCATCGGATCTATGTGAAAATTCATACACGGAAGTTTCACAGCCCGGATGATCTTTTTCTGATTTCAAATTTTGTATCAAAGGACAGAAAAAGGGGTCGTCCTACTTAAAACTTTTACAGTTATTTCTTTTTTATGCATTGGATCGAGACACAAATTTATTCTTGAGAGTTTTACAGAACGGGCAATCAAATCCTGATTTTATATCAACTCTTTCATGTATTTGCAATAATTGCGTGATTATGCATCCGATCAAGATTAGAATTCATACACGGGTGTTCTTTTCGACAGTCAATATCACACAGTTTACACACACACATGCTCATCACATATAAGAAGTTGAAAGCGAAACGGAGTTCGTACGGGATCAGCTAGTATCTTATAAATAAAAATTGAGGCCTGTTTTTGTGACACCATAACTTATGAATGGGTGATCAGAACGACGTGAAATTTGCTATCCGAGAGTTTTTTGAGCCAAGGATGGTTCGTGTAATACTTTCAAGACCCTATTACTTCATGGGGAGGGGTCTCCCATACAAATTCCTCTTAAAATATGACATAACTCGATGGACTTTCAGATGATTGCCATAAAAATTAAATCAATTAAACATTCGAAACGACACATGCAATTTCCAAGTCACTCTACGGTAATGGGCTCCCAAACAATATCAATGTAAAATACGACACAAAAGGAACAATTTTCTAGCATTGTTTTATCAAATTTGGTAATGTATTTTTGCAATATAATCGCTGACAAACAAAAAACAAAATCGAAGCGCATCATTCGTACGTTTCTAATGTTTTAAGCAAGAAGTAAAACTGTTGAACGTCCTTATATCCCCCATTTTTGTGTATTTGTGAGTTTTTATTCATTTACTTAGATTAGAAACCGGAGAGATACTAAAAGCACAGCTTAAAGAATTAGTAGGTATAAGCGTATCCAACTATCAATTTGTTTGACTGAGGTTCAAATCTCCATGTAAATTCCTCAAAATAATCGAAGGATTCTTTTGAAAATAGTTCAAGGTTTTTCAATACAGTCAAGAAATAGACGTTATTGAAATTAGTATGCAGAAAATCATAGTAATGTTTTTCATCAGTTCCTTTGAGTATACATATATATTTATTTGAAGTTTTACTACGGAAATTAGGAGAATTGAGTAAGAAAATTTGAGAGAAAGCATGCCGAAAGTTTTTAGGCAGAAGATCATTTGTTCGAAGGTAATTAGGCTAATGGACGTTTGGCCGAACGGGTTGTCAGCTCGAATAGGCAACTCGGTCTGTCCTACGTCCGAAGGTTATCGAGACGAAGACTGCTTGGCCGAAAGGATGTTAAGCGGACTGGTCATTAGGCCGAATGGGCGTTAGGCGAAATGATCGTGGGCCGAATTGATGCTAGACCAAAAGGACAATAGGTCCAATGAAGCCAGGGCGAATAGACAGTAGGTTGAGTACAAGATAGGCCGAATATATTTTGGATGCATTCAGACACTTGTCTTAAGAGTAGTGTAGAATGATTTGAAAAAAAAAATCTGGATTTTCAACTATGCTTCAATAGTTCCAAAACGACTGAGTTCATAATTTTTTGCAGAAAATTAACACCTATCGATACAATCTTCTTTCGTCAGCCTCGATATTGAACAGGAAAAGAAAAAATATGAAAGTCATTTTCAGAAATTTACTAGAACTCATTCACAGCTCTGGTGGTTCATCTCTGTCATGTGCAATACTACCAACCGGGTGGGTTAAAATCCAACAAGTTTTCGAAACATCGAACAAGATCCACTCTCAGCTCAGCTCAGCTGCCTTTGGGTTGCGAGAATTGTGTGAAGTATTTCCGAGTGTTGGCGCTCACTTGAAAAGTAATTGATTCGATTTGTACATTACATGTTGCGGGAGTTGCTTGAAGGTTGTGGAAGGATGGGAAATGGCGGAACAGAAACGAGGAGGAACTATCTGGAAAATGGTTCTCCGATGTCGGTGCGGTGGAAAAGCTGGTGAAATTCCAGACCCACGTATACGTGCCTTGGCAGCCAAAGTGAATTTCCGGCCTTTCGGGGAAGCAAGAAAGGGCGGGGCAGACGAAATGGTAAAATCGTGAGGGTGCCCATCAGCAGCTTGTGTTGAAATGTCGAAACTCAAATGGGATGGAAAGTGAAGAGTGAACTTTGCACTTTTCGGATTGATTTAAAACGAGGTTGCATTTCAATGAGGCTTTTAGTCAGGGCGATGGAGTTAATTTCCAATCCACTCCGGGTTCACTTTTGCCTTTGACAGCAACGGGAAATTTTAGCTTTTCCACACTTTTATTTCATTCGGAGCCAATTGATGCTGAGCTCTAGAAGTTAATATCACGTTGGTGATCAGATTTCCTAAATATAAACATAATGAAGCGATAACCGATTGTTGTTGTTCAAACCAAAAATGTTTTTGGTGGTCAATGTTGAGAATTTTAACAATTTTTAACAATTTTTAACAATTTAGAGAATTTTGACAATTTTGACAATATTGACAATTTTGACAACTTGGCAATTTTGACAATTTTGACAATTTTGAAAATTTTGAAAATTTTGACAATTTTGACAATTTTGACAATTTTGACAATTTTGATAATTTTGACAATTTTGACAATTTTGACAATTTTGACAAATTTGACAATTTTGACAATTTTGACAATTTTGACAATTTTGACAATTTTGACAATTTTGACAATTTTGACAATTTTGACAATTTTGACAATTTTGACAATTTTGACAATTTTGACAATTTTGACAATTTTGACAATTTTGACAATTTTGACAATTTTGACAATTTTGACAATTTTGACAATTTTGACAATTTTGACAATTTTGACAATATTGACAATTTTGACAATTTTGACAATTTTGATAATTTTGACAATTTTGACAATTTTGACAATTTTGACAATTTTAAAAATTTTGACAATTTTAAAAATTTTGACAATTTTTACAATGTTTTTAATTTTTTTATTAGGTATATCATCGCTTTTTAGAAATTTCAGCCTCTTATGGAAGGAATTTCAAATACAAATTCCTATTCGATCACATCTGGATTGATCGTCTTTCAAAGGAATAAACAAAAACAAATTGAATTCTTGCAATCCAATAACGATAAAGGCGAACATCTTCCTAAGTCAATTTATAAGAACCGAAAAACATAAAAAGGATCACATTCTCGCGTCTCCGTTTTTCAACTGACAAAAACGAAGAGGACGGAAAATCAAATTCTCGTTTCCCATCAGAGAGAGTATTTTCTTCGAAAACGAAATGAAGTGTAGAACTAGCGGCATCAAAAACGTGACTCGGACAATAACAAGGCTTGAAATTCTCGGGTTCATCAAATGCCAAAAAATCAAGTTGTCAGGCTGTCAATAGCACGTGACATCAACTACGAACCTGAAGAAAGTTTTTTTCAATGACTCAAATAATATTCTAAATTCTTTATCATACACATACCAACTAAGCTGATATATGACTTACGAATTCAAATTCAGATTTCGAAGTTTTATTTCTGTGTTTTTGAAAAAATAAGTATACATAATTCCCAGAAGAAACAAATAAAGAGGCATTTTTTACGTTATCAGATTGCTTTCAACAATTTTAATGAGAATCGAAAAACTCCCTAAAATTCACAAAACGGAAAAACTCACAATCAGTCCCTCAACTGAAAAATGCCATATTTTCTTTCCAACCTCTCGAAGATTGGTTTCTGAAACCGGGAGAAAACCTTTATTTAATTCGGCAGCGTTGTTGGGGTTTGGCCAAACTTTGAAAATTTTGCTCATTCTGATTTTGTTTTCTGCAACCTAACCTAAGCAGACATATTTCCAATTTTCTCGAGGGTAACCAAACTGAAGCTGAAGAATGCGAAAAATATTCGGATGGAAAACTTTCTCCGGCGGCGGCATCAGAAATTCATGAGTTGCCAGTCCGTCGCTAAATCCTTTCCACATGGTTCGAAAGTGCAGCTTTAAGGGTGAACTTTTTCTTTAACGAGCTTTCAACCCATTTTGAACCTTTGCATTGGTTGGCTAATTTTCCTTTGGTTGAAAGCTTAATTTTAAATCTCTTAGTAATTTTATTCATTGAAAACTTGTTTGCTTAGAGTTTTAATTTCTTATAATTTTTTTCATAAACTCATTTTGTCATTCATCATAATGGCATATTCTTCACAAAAATGTGAAAATTGGCAAACAATCTACCGTCGCTCGTCCGCAAGAAACTGACGAGGCAAAAATAAAACATCAGGGACGGAAATTGGGTGTCGTGTCAACAGAAACTCGGAAAATCTGGGCAACTCCGCCCGGTGGGAGTTGGGGCGTTTTTTTTTCTCTCTTTCATACTTCATTTTTCTTTCCCACCTTCTATTCATCGGGGGGTTCCCCACTGCATTTGTTTTATGTACCTACTTCTATTTTTTGTTGATTCGCCCTTTGAGGTCGTGAACGTTGTCTCGTTCCCTCGTTGCTTCCTGTCAGGGGTTGTTTGTTGTTGTTTATTTCGCTTGCTCTCTTTCTTTATTTAAAGACTCCACGCGACATCATCCATCTTCGGGGAACAATAACTTTTTTGTTTGGGGAATTAGGCATATAACTCGTGATGAGCTTTAATCACTCCGGAACCGTTAAGCTTCTGCTGCTACTGCTATGCTATGCTCAGCTTAAGAATGGCCTTGGGAAGCTTGTGGCATTTCAGGTAACGAGAAGAAATGGCCGATCTGTTTCTGAGTACCTGTGACATTTACCAAAAGTATGATTGGTTGCTTCGTGGAATTTCCACGGCAAAATACAAATTTACTGCTCGTTGGAAAAGTTTGGAACAAAAAAGGTTCCCATCCCATAAAAAATAGAATAATTTCCAACCTATATTCGAAGACGGCTAGAAAACAATAAGAGACAGTGGATTAAACAAGCTTCCGGATCGAAATGTCACCTGTGGTATTTCAAAACAAGAATTTTATATTCTTCAAATTTTAACTCTATTAGCAGGAGTGACATGGTACTTCACTCAAGTTACAATTTAAGCTACTTATAAACATGTTTTTAACAGTGACAAACCCTTATGTGCAAGTTTGGATCTCAATCTGATGTAAAATAACGGCAATATAGGAAAAACAGTGAATGTTTGTTATGGACGTTTGCCGACCCCTGATTATAAATTTGAAACATGAAATCGATTTTCGTCGTTCAGAGCAAGTTCACTGGTGTTGTGAAAAAGTGGTAGAAATTTTGTCACTTTTAGCACATTTTTAAAAATTTTCCATGCAAAAACATTTTTAAGATCTGTGGCCTTCAAGTTTCTTAACAACACGTGTTGTAGTTTCGCATGCTGTAATGTAAAAATAGCAATATTTCTATCTCATTCGGCTTAAATAGAAATAGTGCTGTAAAAAATACAACGCCCAAAACATTTTTGCATGGTTAAAGTTTCAAATGTCAAAATTTCTACCACTTTTTCCAAACACCAGTGAACTTGCGCTCATAATCCCTATGTACAATTTTTATTCACAATTCGATGCATAGGGGAGAAGCAGGCTATATTTGACTTTTATGCAGAATATGGATTTTTTCAATAATAACATCGAAATTTTGTACAATAACTTTGTATACATGAGCAGGCATCTATTTTCAATACGTTGGAGAAATTTTTAAGTTGAAATTTCCTTCAGTTTTCTAAAAAATGATTTTAATAAGAAAGTAACTGTTTAATGTGCCGAACCTAAACCGTGAGGGCTGAATGAGTTTATTTATGTTTTTGGCTAAATTTCTGGTTTTTTTGGCAATATTTCCGTATGATTTCAATGAAAATACTAGAATCTGATAGTTTCCATACGACAAAGCTTAAATTTTATAAAATCTATGTCTTTTATAATTTTAAGGACAAAAACAAAAGTTAGGATTGCCATATTATGGATGCAGTTCATCCATAAGAAAAATTTTATCAAATCTGTTTTGAGATCATCAATTCTCTTTAAAGATGTTAATTAAAGCTAAGCTTCGAAGATGTAATGATAACAATCATATATTTCTTCTTTTCAACCTGTTATATTAGGATAGAAGCATTTTACAAACATGATGAAGGCATACGAAAAACACTCTCTAATTCCACTTTCTAATCAATATGAAACCTTCATGAAAACTTGATTTTGTTTTACTTTTTAAATTCATTTGAATAAAATCAAAACCACCAAAGTTTCTGTTCTGAGTTTCGTTGCGGATAATGTTTAAAATTCAAAACATTACATCAAAAGGTATCAAAACCTAGTAAGAAATTTTAATTTTCTTTGAATTTTAAAAATTCTATTTTGCCTTATGTTCAAAGGGTATCACCCTAAAAATGCATTAATTAGATGTGTTGTCTTGTTAGACAATTCGTCAAACAGCCGTGGTGACCTATTTTTACCTATGTTTTTTTTTGGCTTACAACACACGAATAAAAAAAAATTTAAAAAAATATGTTTATAACTATATGATTATTCATTTTTAAGTATTCATTAATAGTTTTCATATGAAATTGTAACTTATGACACGAAAGCCACTAGAATAGTAAAGTGTCAATAATAAAACCTTAAAAAAGTAACTTAAGAAATGTGGTTCTTAGCCTAAAGGGTGAGCTATTTTTTTAAAATGAAACCTCTAGAAACAAAATATGAAATTTGCTTTTATCGATAGTTAAAATTTTTGAATTTGATTAAAAGTCTGTAGGTAGCTTTTAATTTCTTAATAAAAACTAATTCTATACTCAAATCAAACAATCCCAATCTTCTAAACTCTTTAGCCAATTCCAAGATTCTAACCTTTGATGAAAATTAGTAAAATTTTCAAAGAAAAAATACAGTAAAAGATAAAAAATAAAGATAAAAAAAAATTTGCTTGATGCTAACTTGAACTAAATTAATGATTTTAGTTTGAAATTTGGCTTTAAAAAATGCTGCAATTTAAATAATATTAAAAAATACACCGAAAAAAATAAAAAGAAATTGTGCACATTTTTTAAGCTGAAGATCAGGTACATGTTTCTTAAACAGGAAATATTTTTCATTAAGAATCAAATCCATACTAATTTGGGATATTTTACATGAATCAAAACTTAGAAAATTAACTGAAATTCTACTTTATATTTGTGATTTTAAGCTGAATTGTGTGTACAAACTTATGCTGATTAAAAACTTTGAAATCTGGAACTTGAATTGAAAAGCAAATTTTTAAGTGTTATGTTCTCTAGAATTTCTCAACAATTTATGTTGATTGAAAAACTCATTCACAAGCTAAATTTTTTTCTGAATTTTAAATCTGAATTCTAAACCTGAATTCAAAAATTGAACTTTGACTCTGTTTCCTAATGTATGATATCCGAAATGTACAAAAATACGGTTTCCGATCTTTATTCCAAATCAGAATTACATGAGCTAAATCTTAGAGTCTTCATTCATGAATCTATTATTTAAATTCTGTTGTGCTGGTTTAATCATAATTCATTATTTCAGTTTTTATTTCTTTGTCTGTTTTTTGAATATGATTTAAAATGTGAATTTCGAATGATGAATCAGAATCTGGTTTTCAATTTTGGATAGCCAATTAGAAGATTTAAATGTTTAAATTTTGTTTTACAATAAAGTTTAAAAACTTCGAGTTTAAATGTAAAACAAAATTCTTTTTTTTCCATATTCGGAAAACTATCATCAGAATATTGAAAATGAATTTGATTTTCGAAAAACATGATTCAAATTTGATATGAAATGCAAAACCGAATTCTAACAAGGATTTCAAAGTAGCTTCTCTTTCCTAATTTCTTACGATTATTCGAAAATCAAGAATCCTTAACTTGATATAAAATCAGAAATAAAAAAATATGTAGAAATACAATTTTGGTTATAGGAATATGGAATCAGAACCTCCAAAATGGGTTTAATTTAAAATTTAATATTCAGCCTTGAATTTCTATGATAAGGTTGCCAAATTGTCCGGTTTCAATCGGATTAGACCGGATATTTAATATGAAATTTGGGAAAAGTCCTAGATTTTTGATGGTTGATTCCTAGGTTTTGACCAAAATTGCCCGGTTTTGCCTGGATTTGGTCGACAATTTTGAAATCAAATACCCGGATTTTGCCAGTTTTCTATATACAACAGCCCGAATGTGTCCGGCCTGGATACGTGCTGAAAAAATCTGACAACCTTATTCTATGAACAAGTTAAATTTTTTTTGAAAAACTTTAGCAGAATTTTGAACTTGAAATGGGTTTTTGAGGTTTTTGTATTAGTTTTAAGTTCAGATAGTTACTCTGGAATATCTTTGCTCTATTATCATAATTTTTTATGAATTTAAAATTTTGAGTGTAGAGTAGAATACCTTGCTTGCTTTTTTGGACCTTCATGGGGGGGGGGGGGGGGGTTAATCCCCAACCCCCCTCCCCCCGTTCCTACGGCCATGGTTCTAACACTTTCAATGAAAAAAACTTTTCTACAAAAAAGCGTTTTTTCAATGATATTTTCTATCTTTAATTGACTTATGTCAACAGTATTGTTGATCATATCCATAAAGGTAGATCAGATAGCAAATTTATTCACCTTTAATGTACAAAAAAGTGATTTCAAACTAATATTATGCAGTCCGAGATATTTGAATTTGAGTACACGTACTTTTCTATGTTTCCGAAATTTCAAATTCGCAGTATAACTCATTAACTAATCTACTGATTTAACTTTTGGATTCAGCACACGATTTTACATTTCAACTTTTTGTTAGTCAATAAAGATAACGATTTAAATAAAATTTAACTGGTGTAATTTATCTTAAATTCCTTATTTGCCATTTTCAAGCGAAGATGTATTTAAATAGTTTCGAAAATAAATAATAATTTCAGACATTTCGACGAAAAAATAAAAATAACCAACAATTTTTGCTTTAAACTAAAAAAACTTAAAACTTGGCATCATTCAAGCGGTGGTTGAAGGGTTCAGCTGGACACTATATCTTTAGGCGTTTAAGTTGCGCATCAGGGTGACCAAAAGTGATGAGATCGATCATACATCTTTACATTGTTTCTCTCTCAAAACGTTTTTGTACTTTGAACATACTTTGGTGTGGTTAATTTTTTTTTAAGTCTCAAAATGGTTTCATTAATGGATTTTACTTATAAAGTTTTTAAGTACCGGGAGTATTATTCCTAACTTTGAATTAGTAAGAGGAGGGACTTGGTTGTGGTCCTTTAGAAAACAAAGAATAAAAACCCGATTTAATACACTTAACAGTGGATTGGAGCCTTTCTAACAGAGTTTAAATTATATTTGGAAATATATAAAATAATATAGAATATACATGATAGATTCCTTCCCTCTGAATCATATAAGTATGATTTCAGATATTCAAACACGAAAAATTCCAATCTCAATATAAAAAAATGATGCCTGATACGTTTTTTTGGGGAAAAGCGAACTGGTATGTAAGGAGCTCATTTTATGTATGGAAAGAATGGTATTTAAACAGTAGAATTTCCAAGATTTATAACACGCTGAAATGGTGCCGTGGTAGCAACCAGAACTTTCACGTTGCTGGTCACGGTTCGAATCTTACTGTTTTTTTATGCTTTTTTTTTACTGAATAAGTAAAACCAACTACAATATTGATGGATAGCCGTGACGCGTGCCCTAGCATGATACCTTTTTTAGAGCTCAACCATGCATAGAGGAAAAATTCCCACAAAAGGAGGGGAAAGTAATATGACTATTAAATGATTAATCTCATTCTGTAAACTAAATCTGAAATCTTATTCTGATTCTAAAGTTTGAATTTTGAGTTACAACACTTAGTCTAATATTTGAATATAAGTTCCAATTTCAAATTCCAGGTTGATCTTTAATCCAAATTCTTAATCAGAATTCTAAATCTGAATTCTCAATCTGAATTCTGAATCTGAACTCTGAATTTGAATTCTAAATCTGTATTCTGAATCTGAATTCTGAATCTGAATTCTGAATCTGAATTCTGAATCTGAATTCTGAATCTGAATTCTGAATCTGAGTTCTGAATCTGAATTCTGAATCTGAATTCTGAATCTGAATTCTGAATTCTGAATCTGAATTCTGAATCTTAATTCTGAATCTGAATTCTGAATCTGAATTCTGAATCTGAATTCTGAATCTGAATTCTGAATCTGAATTCTGAATCTAAATTCTGAATCTGAATTCTGAATCTGAATTCTGAATCTGAATTCTGAATCTGAATTCTGAATCTGAATTCTGAATCTGAATTCTGAATCTGAATTCTGAATCTGAATTCTGAATCTGAATTCTGAATCTGAATTCTGAATCGGAATTCTGAATCTGAATTCTGAATCTGAATTCTGAATATGAATTCTGAATCTGAATTCTGGATCTGAATTCTGAATCTGAATTCTGAATCTGAATTCTGAATCTGAATTCTGAATCTGAATTCTGAATCTGAATTCTGAATCTGAATTCTGAATCTGAATTCTGAATCTGAATTCTGAATCTGAATTCTGAATCTGAATTCTGAATCTGAATTCTGAATCTGAATTCTGAATCTGAATTCTGAATCTGAATTCTGAATCTGAATTCTGAATCTGAATTCTGAATCTGAATTCTTAATCTTGTAAATCTCATTTTGATTGTTTTGCATCACACGGTTTTCAACATTGAAATTTCTTTCATCCAAATTTTTTTTTATGATTTCGGATTTTACAACTTTTAATAGTATGGTTTTACCCCTAAAAGTATGCAGCAAACTTAATTTCAGAAAAATTGTGAAAAAAAGTTTTCACAAAACAAAATCGTGTTTTCATGCGTAATGATCTTTAAGTCATCGCAAATTTATCAAAAACTGTGCAAATTGGTATTCTTGGAGAAACAATTCCAGAATTGAAAATTGATAAAGTGAGGAGAAATTTTACGGATGATGAAAAGAGCGAAAGAACATTTTTGCAAGGAAAATTTATTAACGTACACCATACTTTACCTCGCAACATCCAGCTTCATCAATTTTTAATTCTGATATTCTTTCTCCATGAATCTAAATTTTTCACCGATATGCCGAAAATAAATTTACAAAAATTCTGAATCTGAATTCTGAATCTGAATTCTGATTCTGAATTCTGAATCTGAATTCTGAATCTGAATTCTGAATCTGAATTCTGATTCTGAATTCTGAATCTGAATTCTGAATCTGAATTCTGAATCTGAATTCTGAATCTGAATTCTGAATCTGAATTCTGAATCTGAATTCTGAATCTGAATTCTGAATCTGAATTCTGAATCTGAATTCTGAATCTGAATTCTGAATCTGAATTCTGAATCTGAATTCTGAATCTGAATTCTGAATCTGAATCTGAATTCTGAATCTGAATTCTGAATCTGAATTCTGAATCTGAATTCTGAATCTGAATTCTGAATCTGAATTCTGAATCTGAATTCTGAATCTGAATTCTGAATCTGAATTCTGAATCTGAATTCTGAATCTGAATTCTGAATCTGAATTCTGAATCTGAATTCTGAATCTGAATTCTGAATCTGAATTCTGAATCTGAATTCTGAATCTGAATTCTGAGTCTGAATTCTGAATCTGAATTCTGAATCTGAATTCTGAATCTGAATTCTGAATCTGAATTCTGAATCTGAATTCTGAATCTGAATTCTGAATCTGAATTCTGAATCTGAATTCTGAATCTGAATTCTGAATCTGAATTCTGAATCTGAATTCTGAATCTGAATTCTTAATCTGAATTCTGAATCTGAATTCTGAATCTAAATTCTGAATCTGAATATGAGTTCTGAATCTGAATTTTGAATTCTGAATTTTGAATCCTGAATTCTGATTCCTAAACCTGTATCCTGAATTTGAAAACTGAATCTGAATTCTGCATCTGAAATTGAATCTAAATTATGTATGAGTATGTAGAAATGAAAAAAAAAACATAAATTCATTCTTCAACACGAGTAAAAAAAACGAGGGTCATAAGATCTTCATATAAATTCCCCCCCAACGCAGTTTCCTGTACGGCTCTGCATTTTGTTGACACCCGGCATGGCTTTAGACACTATAATTTCATAAATGAAATTATAATGTCTATAGGCATGGCGGACTCTGAAGGAAACGCCCATCCGCCATTTGCTGCATTGAAAAGCAAGAAGTGTAAGATATAAACACTGTTGCCGTATTTGCCCCAGCAGACTGAGAAACTGCCCAGACCACGGTGCGTCTTAGTAATGCCTTTTACCTATTTGAGTTTGAGCCGCTTTCAATCAAGCGTGCCGATGGTTTATTGGATAGCGCTTGCAACTTGGGATCTGAAGGGTTTTGGTTCAATTCTCGAGTTAATAAAAATATTATTTTTTTATTTTGATTATCTTCAATTTATAAATGATTGCTGGTGCTGCTGCTTCGAGGCGCCACTAGCAACTTTTTTTTATGCCATAATAAGTATGATATGTATTTGGTAAAGAAAACGGTTTCAACTATTTTGTTTTTTTCCCGTTTTTGAAAGGGTTGTGTAGAAAAAAAAATGCATTCTTTTGAGACTAAAATCATTTTAATTGTGCAGCCCAGTTTCGCAAAAACGTTCTAGACATTTTTAAAATGGCACATACAAATCCACGGACATCAACAGAACTCGTCGAGCTGAGTCGATAGGTACCTATAAAGGTATGTCTAAGACCCATAATTAATGATCTCTCAAATCGACCGATAACCAAACCTTTCTGTTAGAAAGGCAAAAATATGTTGGGATCGATCAAAGACTTCGTGAAGAAATATAAAACATATGATTTATTTGAGTTATTAAATTAGAGTCCCATGATTATTCAAACAAAAATCCTAAGTGAACAAAATATTATTTTCATATGCAAGCAATCGTCCAAAATTCTACAGAAATCGCATTTTTTAATCCAAGTCTGAAATATGGTACCGGTAATCTTTGACCCAACCGATAGAACTTTCCAAACATTTAACACATTGAGATAATGCACTTTGAATGGCAAAAATCCAAAAAGTTTTGTTAATAGAATTGCTGTATCTCAGGTCACAAATATTCTAGGGATTGAAAGATTTCTTAAAAACAATTCGTGGGTAAAATTTTCTAATTGCCTTCCTATTTGAAATCAAGATTCATTTGCATGATTAGGTATCGAATAAAGCATTAAATTGTATGGAAGACCTTCTCCTCTCTTTGTTTCTCCCCAATCGAAGAGGGTGGAGTCCCAAATAATCATCGAAAGCTTTCTCGTACCTATATAACCACCCATGTCAAATTTGGATCCATTTGCTTGATTAGTTATCGATTTTTTCAAAAAATTGTATGGGAGGTTCCTCCTTTTTTTCTAGAACCACACTGGAAAGGAGGAGGAGTCTCAAACCATCTTTTAAATATTCTTCCTACTAATATACCATCACATGCCACATTTGATTCCGTTTGCTTGATTAATATTCGAATTGCGCGAAGAATTGTAAGGTAGGCCCTTCCCCCTTTTCTGTATCAACACTAGAATGGAGGAGAAGTCTCAAACCGTCTTTAAAATATTCTTCTTACTCATATACCCTCGCATATAGAATTTGGTTCCTTTTGCTTGATGAATTCTCGAATTGTGCAAAAATTTGTATGGGAGTCTCTTTCCCCGCTTCCTTTTTTTCTCATCGGAAGGAGGGAGGGGTACCATACAATCATAGAAACATCCCTCTTACCGAAATACACTCTCATGCCACATTATATTTTCATCTTATCTAGTCCCTGAAATTACAACTTACACAGTTTGATTAATTTGTCTACAAAAAAGTTGTCAGTTATTTTGACAAAACATACTTGAAGTTTTTATTGAAAATTTCAAAACTTTTCTAGAAATTTATAGTTTTCTGCCAACATTTGTGGTTAAGAATCCATTTCATCATAATGTTTTAAATTATCAAATAATTATTTATTTTCGAAGGAATTTTGATACATCTTAGCTTGGAAATGGAAAATTGAAGTCTTTAGGAATAATTATAAGTGAATATTTTAAAAACTTGCACGTGATTTTTTTTCGCAAACTTCTAAAAAGATGTTCTAGACCCACCGATAGATGTTTTCCTGAATAGTGCATTGGATAGGAAAGAGTCTTCTTTATTACGACTTTCTATAATGTTTTTTTTTCCAAAGGTCTCAGAAAAAGGCACCGTGATAGAGATTTAGTTAAACATATGATTCATAAGAATGTATAAACATAAATTCTCACTTCACTCAATACATTTAGAAACACATTAAATATCCTAGATTTAATCAGGCTTGCTCGGATATTTTGTAAGTCAATCAAGATAAGTGTGGCGAGCCAGGATGGCCAAATATGGGTAGAACTGTCCAGATTTTACCCAGAATTTCTAAAGTTTCTTTTTAGAACTCAAATTCAGTGGTAAAAAGATTTTTTTTTTTGTCCAGAAATTAATTTTCTGGGTTTCTGGTCCAGAAATAAATTGAAAAACCTCATTTTTTTTTAATTGAAATCCATTGAGCATTTTCAAGACAAGTTAACTGCCGTTCCAAGCAAAACTGTCTCATGTGACTTTTGGGTCATTTCCACTTTTTTTCAGGAAACGGTTCCTTTTAGTGTTAACTTTCGAATAAAAACACAAACAAGTATGCTTTGTTCTGAACTTATACGAAATTTTCATAAAGGTGGTTGTCTCTATGGTGATATTTCTATGCAAGAATGTCACACTACAGAAAATTCTAAGAAAAATACAAATTTTATAAAAACAAATCTGTTGATATATGTTTAATCTGTTGAATATAATGTTATTCACCGAAAAGCGCACTGAAATAGGGGGTGGGAGAGGAGCGAGGAGCCTTGAGTGTTTATTCAGAGAAATTTTCCCGAATACTTTTCGGTAGATAGTCAATTATGTATTTTTTTAGACAAAGATTAATTTGATTTTTTGAGAAAGTAGAAACTATACGAGCTTTTAAAATGATAAAAAAGTGTGACAGTTTTCCGTAGAACTAGCATCCGTATGCGTTCTGATTGTTCGCAAAAATGTTACACGAAGCATTTTTGGCTCTAATTTTCCGTTTGTTGTAGGAAATGATTTTTGGCAGAAAACATTGTAAAATGATTATGTTGAACTGTTCTCTACGAAAATACTGTCGGTAAATTTTTAGTTTGGGAGGAAAATTGGAACTATAGATGAAATTTCAATCGCGTTTTTCTCGTTTGCACGTTTTTTCACATGGGACTATTAAAAATCCCCCGAAAAACAAAAAAAAATCAGAAACAACGAAGACTGCAAAACAGCAGTTAAGGAGATCTGATGGTGTAGGGGAGAGGCGATCTATAGGCGCATACTAAGAAAAGTATGGGAGAGTGGGGAGAGTGGGCCACTTTTTTCGTTGTTCCATAACTTCTTTATTATAAAAGACTAGCTGACCCGGTGTGCTTTGCTACACTTTCCAAAAATAAATGGAATTTATAAAAAATTGTTCAAATTTAGATTTTTGTAAGCATTTTTTTAAATCAAACCTCATCATAGTTCAGAATCAACAACTTTGAAATGAGAGCTGCAGCTGGAGTTCCGAATTGCGATTCAAAGATGGTATATATTATTTACTGAAACTTGAACTCTAAATTTGTTTTTCAAGATCTGAACTTTGTACTCTGTTTTTAAAGCTTCATAATGACTTAAATAACGTCAAAATTTATGGATTGTCCACCTTTTTCTCAAAGTGGGAAGTAACGAACTTCCATAAAAAGATTTGTCACATCTATTTTAGAGTTATGCCAAATATCTGTACGCAAAAAAGCTCTTTATCTTTAACTTACATGGGAGCTCCCTTAGCTTTTCCAATTTTGTACCCCACTGATTGAAGAAGGTAGGCTGATTTACCCGACTCGAGTTTACATAAATTTCTAATTGAAAGAAAAAGATTCGCATATTGGAATTTATTGCATATTGTACTTTATAGAGATTTTTTAAAATATGTTTCGCCATATGAAAAACTCGTGGAAATGAGACATTGCAGCTTGAAGTTTTCCCAAAAAAACCTTGACATGGTGTGAAAATTACCGATTTTATACAGTGCAATTTTTTTTTTTAATAAATTTATTTAAGCAAAAAATATAATTAAAAAAAAATCAGTTGCATCACTAAATAAATTCTTAGCGTTTTTTTATTTTTTCTTTGAAAGTCAAATATTCAAAAACGTTGGCAAAAACAAATTTCCATGTTAACATTTGTCCCGTATATTGGGGCAAGTGTAAACTCAAAGCTTATTTTCAGAGGCTTTAAAATGGATTGAATACGTATTTCTGTTTGTTTGTTTTATCAAGTTTCATTGATATATCTGCAGTTTTCCTGCAGTATAGATTTATGTTTGTTACTCCACTTTTAACGAATGCTGTTCAAAGCAAATGACCTTCATTTACAAAGACAATTGAGAATTTTCAATATCCACTTCAGTTTCAACATTCGTAATACCCTTCCTGGTCTTTCCAACATGTTGAATCATTTGAAGATAAATTTCTTAAAAGTTCGACGTTTGCTCTTGCCAGGACAGTTGTTGACAAAAGGGAATATTTTTTTTTAACACTTTAACACTTTTCATGTTAAGTATGAAATTGAATTGGTATTTAATAAAAAAGTACGATGTTTTTTTTTCAGAAGTATTTAAAATAAAAAGCTCCCATTTTCATTTCTAAATTCGTTTCAGTTGTGTCTTTGGGCCGAAGTAACAATTTCTAGAAGAAAACATAATTTTTTATTTTTTTGTAACATGCTCTAGTTTTCTGTGAATGAAAATTCTTTCGAAAAATGAATTCCCTCACTTTTGGTCAATAAAAACCAGTTTATTTCACTGATACCTTTCACTTATGCACACGTCAGTCTTATCTTATCTAATTTAAAGAAAAGGCTCTTGATCAGTTCTTGTGTCGGATCGGATTTTTTTTATCTTCTTTAAACTTAGATGGCGCTTGATAAAACTTCACTTAAGTACATTTTTACATGCTCAACAAACTGTTACCGATCTACCTCTGTAAAAAACATCTTATTCATGTTTCTGTTATCAATATGATTCAAAAATAACCTTGTAGGCGAAATGGGTTAAAAATTGTATGTAAATTCTTTACTTTCTGTATTTTTTTTCAATTGTCCGCAAAATGTCATACCATTATTTCATTAGCTTATGAATCGATTGATAAAATACCAATCCGTGTCACATCTAGGCGTCATTTATTTCCACGTGCTGTGTACAATTATGCAAGAAAAAACATATCTAGGGTGCATAACGTCCCAAGTGCATAAGAAATATAGGTACTTGGTTGAGAAACAGGCGCCTAATTGTTAAATTTCTCCAGCGATCAATGAACAGTATGTTTTGGTTACTATCCACGTGCGACGAAGATTGTTTGACCATAGAGACGAAAAACAAACCCCCTCAAAGAAAATCAAAAATGTTCCTATATGTTTTATTCGATCGGCAAAATGTTAATCTGGGACACATCTAGGCGTCATTCATAACCATGTGCTGTACAAATGAGTGGAAATAAAATCACATCAAGGCTTCATATCGCCACCCCTTGCATTGAAAATATGCTTGGTTGAGAAATACGCGCCAAAATATTTCCACTGATCAGTATGCTATGCCATGGCTACTATCCTCTAGCGACGTATGTTCGCGACGCCTCGACCATGGAGACGAAAAACAAACCGCCCAAAGGAAAAAAATACAAGAAAATGGATGCCATGACTTTAATTTGTTTCGAATAACTACAAATTTTGTATGGAAGCCCCCTCTCCCTTAAGTCGGAGCGGTTTGTAACTATTACAGAAACCATCTCCGGCCCCAAAAACCCTTTGATGCCAATTTTGACGATGATCGGTTCAATAGTTTCCGAGTCTATAGGGAACAGACAGACAGACAAACATTGATTTTTATATATATAGATAAATTGAAAATCAAAAATGGTATGGTTTTCTACATTTTCAAGTTATCATAAGGTATTTTTTAAAATTTTAAATAAGTTATATTCCCCGAATTCTGACTGTTTGAAAAAAAAGCAAATTTTTAAACTGTGATTTCCTGATTCATTTCGTTATTTAAAAGCAATTTCAGATGATGAAATAAAAAAGAGAGCTGTGTATGATCGCATAGATTCCAAAACCTGGCTCGCGAACCTTTTGGCAAAATTTCTTATATAGGATGGACAAAATATTTTTCATAACTCTTCATTTGGCATAAGAAAATTTTGCAGATAGGTAAAACGTATTTTAAGTTCTGAATGTGTATAAAAACATAAAAATATAGGTCATTCAAGATGTGTGGCCCACGATTCCCCACAAGCTATGATTTGCAAATTGGTTGCGTTTGTGTGACTGATTGAAGTATCATCAAAAATTCCTTTTCCACGTGAAAGATCGTGACAAAATAGCGGAAAACTTAAGAATTGTAGGTCAATATTGTCTGTAATTTTTATTTGAGTTACATTACGAGGTTTACAAAAGTAAAAATTGTTTGTGAAACTAGAGAGGTTTATTGGCTTTAGTCAGGATTAGGATGGATGAGGGTTAAAGAAGTCAAATAGTGTCAATCAGCACAGTTAAATCCATAAAACATGCATTCCACTTGACAGAATAGTGTTTTTAAAGGAAAAGTTTTACCTTTGGTGTTTTTAGTTACTTATTGTAACTTGTCACTTACCTGGAAAAGAAGAGAAACAATTTATTAGAAAACATTCAACTCTGAAATAGTGTATAAACATTATTTCTCATTAATGAAAATGTAAAAATATATAAAAAAAAACATCCGAGATTTGCGAATAATTTCCGACAGTCATTGTCCGCTATCTGGTTCAGTTGTTTGCTCAATTTTTCAATCTTCAAAGCGATGAACTGCAGAACCAGAAATGAGAGGAAAAAAAATCAAAAGAAACGTTCCCGTTCATTCAACCGTAAATACCGCAGATATTGGCTTTTGTTTGGATTATGATGGCGGTCGGTGGAGCTCTCTTCCTCAGTTTAGTATAGCATCCCTCAGAGAAGGAAAAAAAACATTAGAGCAGAACCCACATCTTTGCACATTTTTAGGTCGGACCAATAAAATATCAACGCCATCCACTTTGCCGGAGAGAGGGTCGAAATGGCGAAGGATGTTCGGAAAATTGAAAGACCCGAGACGCGGGAAACCATTTTCCTCAATCGAGCTAATTCGATGAAACCCCAATTCGGTTGACCATTTTATGCGGAAAAGCTCTCGGGCTGCTGGCTGCTTTTGATGCTTTTCAAATGAGAGATGGTGGTGGGGATGAGGGTGTTTTTGGAGGGAGAATTGGAAACCATCATCATCATCATCGTTCTCATAATGGTCATAAGAACCAATTTCTGAATTTCTTCCTCCCCCCTGAAAAGCTCTTCGGCCGCTTTCGGTGTTTGTATTATTATTTTCCAGTTTCCTAGTGCGCTTATTTATCTGCTGGTAAGGGCCGCTTAATTTATCACTGCTGCTAGTGCTTCTACTGAATGTGGACTTTGGATGATTGAAATATCGATTGATGGACCTAGCAACAAAAACAGCAACAACAATGTTCGGCAAAAACACATTACCATGATTAATGAGCGATGCCGTTTGCCATTCGGTGAAATCTGATAATCGAACTTGATGAATGCGATGATACATCCCCGGCTTTCGATTGGTACCTACACTTGTTTACTGGGGAGAGCTTTGCGAAATAGAACGCCGAATTGATGAGCCATTTCGAGGAATAGTTTTTATTCTTCCTTCGGTTGTTAACAAAATCTCCACCAGCAGAATTTTTGGGAGATTTTATCCGTCATTTTCAATGTTATACAATTGATGGATGCTGGATTTGTTATTTCTTGACTGATACTTGATTTTAATCCAAAAAAGTCAAGGTTATGGAAAATGGCACGTGCCGAAAAGAAAGAGATTACCTATATAGCTTAATCGTCATCTTCAGTTCCTAGGGATTTTTTCATTACAAATAATTTTCGAGTTTTTCACAGTATTTGTGAGACTTTGAAATTTTTTTAAAGGATTTTTTTGAATCAATTTCCAAACGATTTCATATTTAGAAGACCCCTTTACAAATGTTCTATTACAAATTTTTTACAAAGAACAACCAGGGGCATATAATTGTGTATTTTTTTCAAACGAATTAGATTCCTATACCTAAAACTGATAAACATGATGTGTTTTTTCTTGATTTTGAGAAGTTTATTTTCATTATTGAAACTATTTTCAAACATTGAGCTAAGGAGAAAATAAATAAGGCTCTTCCAGAGTGAAAGATAGTCGAACAGTCTTTTCGAAAAGCAGTCAAAACAAAAATTTGCCTAGATCTGTACTACCGTTCCAAGAAAGACCCATGTCCCATGTGAAGAAACGTGCAAACGAGAAAAACACGATTGAAATTTCAGCTTTATTTCCGATTTTTCTCTCACACTAAAAGTTCACCGACAGTTTTTTGGCAGTGAACAGTTTAAGTTAATCATTTATAATGTTTTTTACAAAAAAAAAGTTACCTTCAAAAAGCAGCTAATAAGAGCCAAAAATGCACCGTGTGACACTTTTGAGTAGAAATAGAACGCATACCGAAGCTAGTTCTACGAAAAACTGTCACACGGCTACACTTTTTCGATCATTTTAATAGCTCGTATAGTTTTTATTTTCCCAAAAACTCAAATTAAACAGTAGTTTGAGAATTACGTTCCTCTTTGTTTATAAAAATGTATAGTTGAGTGTGTATCCTGTAAGTAGTGCCTACCGAAAAGTGTTTTGTGAAAATTTCTCTGAATAAAACACTCAAGGCTCGGCTGACATTTTAGTGTTATTTTCGGTGAATAACATTATATTCAAACTCATCTTAAGAGAACTTTTCGATAGAATTTGCATTTTTCATAGAATTTTCTCTAGTTTGACACTCTTGCGTAAAAACATCAACATAGTGACAACCACCTTGGTAAAAATATTCTATAAGTTCAGACACTTAAAGAGAGTGTTTCCAGCAAAAAAAAAAAAAGTGAAAATGACCCAAAAGTCACATGGGACAGTCTTGCTTGGAATGGCAGTGTATTCCTAAAAATTGGTGATCATACTTTCTGGTGACCTATTTTTTCTTTGAAATCTTTGATCAAACAATGCACGAATTGAAAAAAATTAAAGAAATATTTCTTATTACTTTTACTACATAAAAACTACACAGCTACACTTAAAAAGTTCTTTTACATCGAAAGTTTTATGAACTACATAGAAAATTATGAAAATATATCCGAAAACCCTTAAAATGGTAAACTAAATCCCAAATAGATCTTAGTTACTAAATCCTTAAGTAACAAACTAAAGAACTTGTTTTAATCGATGGTGAATATCTGTTCAATTTAGCATATTTGACTTGAAAAAAAAATAGTTTTTATAATACCTACTATAATACTATTCTATGCTAAAATAAACCAAATCTACCAAACTCTCGGAAAAATTCAAAGCTTTTAATCAATTATGAAAATATGTATATTAAATTTTCAAAAGTAAGAATAATTGATTGAAGTTTTGCGGTTCAAACTCAATACTTGCAATTTCGATCCAAATGCAAGTTTTAGTTTGAAATTTGGCTCTTGATAAAAACTGCAATTAAAATATAATTATCTAATCACATGTTTCTTTATTCGTCAACACTTCTCGTAAAAATGAATTCCTTATGTAAAATCCTGTGGGTGATTTTTTCTAAAATAAAAACTGACTCAGTTTGGTTACAAATTTGAAATAATAATCAAAATTATAAGTCTGCGGTCTCTTGCAATTTGTAATCTGAATTTTGGTTTTTCAATTTTGCATCTGAATTCTAAACCTAAACCTGAATTCAATTTCAGAATTCAGATACAGCGTAAATATTCCAAATTCAGATTAAGCTCAAACATGAGTAAAAATTATCAAGATTACTAATTAAGAAATTGAAATTTTGTATTTTTTCGAATTTCAATACTATTTCTCAAACGTAAAAAATCGATTTCTGAATTTAGATTCCAGATCAATATTTCGATATGAGTCAAGAATTGAAGTTTGTTTCATGCCCTCAATCATCAATCAATTATAATTTATTATTTCATTATTTTATTTTTAATATGAATTTTAATATGAATTTAGAATGATGAATTTTATTTTGAGTTTTGAATTCTGGATCGCCATTTTGAAGTTTTGAATCCAGCGAAAGAGTTATGTTTAAGAACTTCGGATCTGAATATGAAACAAAAACTCAGAATAATTTCTAAAGCTATGATCATTTTTAGTCCGGGTTCCGTAAAACGGGGTAACTTTGACCAACAATAAATTTTTCCATATTATCATCAATAACTCTATAGTATGATTTTTTTTATAGTCATTTCATGATATATTTTTTAAATTAAAAAAATAAAAACATTTTCCAAGAGTAAGCCCGTATTGGAAAAATGGATAGAAACCCTATCAAATGGTTAACTTTGAAGAAAAAATGAAAATGGAAATAATGGGAGTGCCTAGGGCATAGGTCGGCAACCTGCGGCTCGCCAGCCGCGTGTAATTCTTTGGATATAAAGCTGCGGCTCTTTAGCTCACTGCGCAAATATAATGTATATTTTTGAATTAAACATTTCAAAAATAGTGCTAACCGAATAATTGAGTCTTGTGACCTGACACACGGATTTTCGTACGTCAAGATGAAAATTTTAAAATTGAATCCGCTGTAGGAACATACAAAAAGGACCAAATGGTGAAATATGATTTTTATGAAGCCTTATTTTATATTTTTTTTGCTTTTCACTTGCGAGCATCAACTCTAGATCAAGATTTATTTTATCACTTAACGTAAATGCAAAGAATTGTTTTCAAATAACATAAATTGAAATCAAATTATTCATTTCCATAAAGTGTGTATATTTTCGAATCAATCGAACACAAAAGTTGAGCTGTAGCTAACAGGGAAATATAAGTTTATCATTTACCAAAAAAAAAAAAAAAACAACGTTACCCTCATAACATTTAACATTCAAAACATTTGCAACCATTTTTGTGCCCTTTATGAAAATGATCAGTTGAAATTTCCAAAATCGTATTTGAACTACCCCTAACCCAAAATATTTAAAACTTTGACCCAAATAACATAAGAATATAGGAAAAATCACCTCAATCTAACCCTATTAATTTAAATTGAAAACGATTAATTAATGTATTTGAATATAGATCATAAGCATTCCAAATTACCAGGATTCAATTGGGCTTGCCCGATTTTTCAAAGAAAATCCTTGATTAGTATTTGGTTAGATTTTCCCGAATATTACTTGATTTTGAGTTTAAAATTTAGAAAGCCAATACCCGAATCTGCCCGGCTTTAATACGAACAGAAAATTAAATCTGGAAAGCTTACTCAATAAACAACGACTTAAAAAGAGAATTGATACATAAAATTCAACTACAAAATTCCAAAAACAAAAATTAAGGATTAAAACTTAAAGTTGGATAGCTTTTCAAACTCGATTCAACATTGAGAATGAATGAAAATTTCAATTCTGATAATTTTTTGAAAACCTAATCACAGGTTGAATATTAGTAATCAATAACTTAAACTGAGCGTTACACCCGAAGCAGTTTTTTTAATAACTGAACTGCATGTATTAAAAAAAAAGTAAACCTTTAAACTCTTTGAACACATTTAAAATTTCAAGAGCGATGCCTCCAACCAAGATTTACCAAAAGAACGCAGTTTCGAACGAAGTTTCAGTAACATATATATTTTTTAAATTTTTAACTAAGAGTTAGGTAATCACTGTTAATTTATTTTTATTAATTTCTGTTTCGAAATTTTAAAAACGACCTTGAACTGATCTTGCCAGTTAAAATGTACTGTTTATTTATTATTTGACACGAATTTTCAATGAAGGCTCAAATTCACATAATTACAGATTAGAAGCCTAAGAAAGCATTGATGAATAAGCTACAATGTATTGATTTTCACTCTTCATTCAAGTGACGTACAATACTGAAGAATCACATGTGGCATAAAATGAAATTTTTCAATTTTACAGATGCATTGAATTCTGAAGCCACGTTCGCTTGATTTCATAAATTGAAAAAATTCTAAATTTGGAACGACATATGTAACCAGCTATCAGGTGCATGATTTTGAAGATTTAAATTAGGCTGGAACAAATATCAATTTCTTCTTTTGTCACCCCCCCCTTCGAAATTTCCAAAAAACCCGAAGGGGGGAATAAATAAAGTTTTGTATTTTATGCAAATTTAAAAAAAAAAATCAAATATTCGAAAGATTACAAGAGCAAAAAACAGATTGTGGAAGATTGAATTTTTATCACCTTTTGTTTTCATTATTTTATTGAATTTTTGTATAAAAAATTACTTGATTTATACATAGATTCTGTGCAATGATATAGTATGCAATTTAGTTGCATACAATCTTTCGTGCAATTCATATCAATTTATTTGTTTTTCGCATTACTTTTTATTATCCCCCCCTCGCGATGGTCCAACTCTGAGTGACAAAAGAAGGATTTGAAATTTGTTTCAGCCTTATTGGCTACATCAATTTTAGTTGAATTTAACTTCATACTTCTGGAAATTGTAAAAAATAACTAAATTCCTTGAAAAGGCTTGATAATTTTAATAAAATTTATTTCTCTTTACTTTGTTATTTTTAAAGTTTTCCTTTTCCGAAGAAATTATAAATATTCTGCTTATGTTAATATGATCACTTTTTCACTTTAACATCATGCAAACTATTCATTTCTGCTTGATAAGGATTTTAAACTTTTTTGACCGGATATTTGCCAACGCATTAACGTTGATAGAAAATCACACCATGTTAGAAAAGTTGACGATCCAGAAGAGAATTCATGTACGAAATGTTAGAGTTTTCAGATTGCCTGGTCTTACCCGGGTTTGCGCGAAAATTTAATAAAATATTTGGGAGCCGGTCTCGCCCGATAGCCCGGATTTTTCACGGGTATATTCTCATTTTCATTCTCAAATCAAACCAAAAAACAAGTTGTGTTGTAAATATTTTTTTTATGTCCAAAATGAAATTTTTAGAGCAAGTTTTATGAAAATAATCATGAAAGGGTTTTTGAATGCCTAAAATACGATTTAAAATCTGCTGATGTAATTAGAGGAATTTTTTTTTTCAAGTTTTTTTATCCTTATTTTGTCCTTTTTTTATGAGGAATTTCTGGGTTTAGACCAAATTTTCCCGGATATTGCGCGGATATTTGATCGACAATTCTGAAATCAAATGCCCCATTTTCACCAGATTTTTAGATAAAATAGCCCGGGTTTGTGAGATTAAAAAGATATCCAAGAGTTCCAAAACTCGATATGATTTTAAAACTATTTTCGTAAAACTGATGTTCATTGATTATTCATATTTTTGTTTTTTTTTTCTAAATAAAAAACAAAACTAATAAATCTTTAATGCGGCTCTTTCAAATTCCGAAATTTTGAAAATTTCATGTTTATGGCTCTTCTGACTCAAAAGGTTGCCGACCACTGGCCTATGGGAATGTCTGAAGATAAAATTTCATTTGTATTTTGAAGCTAAAAATATTTAGCAATTGTTACAATTTTTACCCCTAAATTTATGCAGCATCAATGTTCTTTTTTCGAATATTAGCGTTTTTAAAAGAAAACGTTTAAAGCAAAATAAAATGGATAAACTAGGATTTTTAAACTTTATGAAGGTGTTTTGTATCTTTTATGATCAAGAAAACTCGATAAAACCATCAAAATAGAGACTGATCACTGAGACTGAAAGTATCAAATTCTGAACAGAGACGATATCGATTTTTAAATCAAATTTAATGTAATCTAATAAGTTTCTGCAACTTTTTTTTTATGTTCATAGGAGACCAGTGCTGGTTTAAAAAAATATGAAACATGTTATTCCCCTTAATAGAAAAAAATAATCAAAAAATATTGAAAAAAGGGATCAATTTTAACCCGGATTACGGTACTTCATTTCGGTGACAACTTCATTCCTAGAGTTCGGATATGCAAAATTTCGGCAGCGTTGTGTTGAAAAGAAAGTCCCTATATTTTTCAGATGTCTTAGTTTACGTCTTGTTGAGAAATTTACGATGACAATAGACATGGTGACAATATTTGTGTACAATCACCTTGTTAATCTTTCATTGTTGACTTGAAAACTCATGAACTGTTGATTTTTTTGGCCCAAATAGATAAGAAGTAGATATAAGGAGACCCACTTGAATGCTCACATTTTTCGATCATCGCGTTTGGAACTGCCCGATTTTAGCGTAGCCTTAATATTGTGTTTTCTTATTTGGAAAATAATTATTTTAATCCATATGAGTTTGAAAAATTATGCATAAAATTAAGAATGAAATGCAAAATTTGATTAACAATTTAAAAAAAAAATGACGGATTTTTTTTTTAAATTGTTAATCAAATTTTGCATTTCATTCTTAATTTTATGCATAATTTTTCAAACTCATATGGATTAAAATAATTATTAAATCTGTCATTTTTTTTTAAGGTCAAGAACGCTAAATTAGATACATAGTGCGAAAAATGAAAACAAAAATACAATATAATTTTTGATAAGAGGGAATCAGAACTTTGAAATGAGTTAAATCTTGTCAAATTAAGTATTCAGTATAAAGAATTTCTATCATCAAGTTTGACATTTTTGGGATTGTGTAGCAGAATTCTGAACCTGCGATTAGTTTTAGAGGTTTTGGCATTAGTTCTGAGTAAAAATGGTTAATCTTGAATAACCTTACTTAATCATCAAAATTTGATTAGGAATTTAAAAATTTGAATAACGAGTAGAAGATCCCGCTTGCTTTTCCTAAAACTTCATGGGGGAAGAGGGGCTTAATTTTCAAAAACAAAAATATGTTAAGTTGATTAGTTTTACTTAATTTAGTTTTAATGAATTAATTTTCTCTTAAAAAGTTTATGTTTGATATGCGGTAAGCTGTATGGTAAAAGTTGAATATTAGTTGTTTTTGGATCTGCATTTTCAGTAACAACCATATTGAAATCCCAGATTTTATTTTTACCGTCAAATATTGGCTTTTGATCAAAAAGAATTAAATGTATTTCAATAGTTTTATTTTTCATCCAGGAGCAAAGGAAAAGTAAAAAATTGTTGATTTTTGATTGGACGAAACGGCTTTAAAAAAATTCTCATAGGAAACAAAAAACTGAATCAAAAAGTTTTTTTTCTCATAATGCAAATAATGTGAAGTTATCCAGGCAAAATTCGTGATTTTTTTTTTTCAAAATATCTGCAAAAGCGGGACGAACTTTTCCCAATTTTAAATTGTCAATTCAGTTTAATTACACCAAGAAGTAAGGTTTTGCGTTTTCATAAAATTTATAATGCAATGTTCGAACAAATTTGTTCTATATGGTTCATGTATCGTGAAATTTTCAGAAGTTTAACATCACCGGAGAAAGAGAACTTCCTATAAAATAAGATCCAACTTGTTTGGATAAACTTTATTTAAAGGGTTTGATATGCGTTTTTAATATTTTTAAATAAAGATTGATACTAATTTATAATGAAATTTAAGTTTTTAAGGTTTTGAAAATAAAATTATCTTATTAAAGCATTTCGATCATTCCATGCGCGTGTCAGCAAAGCGACATTAAGTTTTAGCAAACGGTTAGAAAGAAACCATCAAGGCGTGAAAATAAAAATAAACTTAAGTACCGTTGTCTCATTCTTGCGTGAAGCACCTTTACGGCAGCTGTCATCACACTTTGCGAATCAGCAAAAAAATTCTACTCGCTACAGATAAGTCAAAAAGTCGAAACCGAATTTCTGCTTCTCTTTATCAAAGGCACCATAGAGAGTACCTTTCCGAAAACCGTGCACAAAGAATAGTCAACATAACGTTTCACGATGATAATTGCATTGGCAATTGGCGACGAAATGGAAAATCAAAATGTGTTTCGCATTCAAAACGAGCGTTGTGCCATTAGGCGGTGCGATGTGGTGGCGAAAATTGCATGTTATTCGAGAAAATGGCGACAGGAAAAAAAAATCCGGTGAAATGATAACAACAACGGAGGTGAAAACTGCAGCACTTTCCCAATCTTTCCGCTCAACTGCCGCCGCTGTTGCTTGAATGTGACAGACGTGAGGTGACTGGCGAATGAATTGAGTTTCCCATTGAAGATTGCTTTATTCCGAGAAGCGTTGATTTCAGTAAGTATAATCAAAAGAAGCTGAGGAAGGTCATTCAATTTCTTGATTGCGTTATAAAATAGATTTCGGACAAAGCAAAAAACTTATCTTCACTCCACCAAGTTAAGTACATGGTAGCAAAAGCAAAGAAAATCAATCATGTTTGGGAGTTCCTCAATTGAATCTGTCTTTCAAACTACGAACCCTGAAAAGAGCCACAACTATTTGCGAAATTTCGGGCTACCAAACCGTTTCATTCCTAGCATTCCAACAACCTCATCATCATCATCATCATCATTCTATGCCGGATTCCTCATAGAACTGTTCACTCCTAAGCTAGGATCGATTAAAGCCCAATTAATTTCACCATTTTGGGTTTTTTTGCTAGCGAAACCTCCAGAGGAAGGGGACCAAAAACGGGGCGTCATTACCCCAATTTCCACTCACGCCGATTCCCCTCATCCGCGATGGAACCGAGTCGAATTTTCTGGGACACTGGAAACCTCATCAAAGCAAGATTTGGTTCCGTTCCGTGTGTTGTTGTGCAGGGTTTGCTGCTCGCCATCCCGAAAAACCCCGGCAAACGAGAAGGCCGACTAGGCTAGATGAATGAATGTTGCCTCTGCTGTGAGTCCCATGCAAACAACAACTGACTGTAGCTAACCCGGAATGGCGGAAGGCAAGCGTAACCAATGAAAACAACACTCTCTGGAGCGGAGGATCAAATTTTGAGGATGAAGGCATATTGTTTTTTTTGTTGGTTCTGTTGCTTCCTGGATTCTCGATACAAACCATGCGGAAGACCGGTTTAAAAATTAAAACTGAAAAATTGGAACACGGTTCTGGGCTATTTTGGGAACTTTTTTTGTTTATGTTTTGAAACATTCTGGAACCATCAAGTTTATTTTTGGATTTCAATAATCACATCACAAAAAGTTAGTAGAGTAGTCGGTAACCCCTTGCAAATAAGTAAAAAACGTTAAATTGGTAGAGCCTTCGCAAAAATCATTGGCTCTATCATTCCTCATTCCACAACAAGGACCATTCTCATAGAAGACAAAAATACACTTTTGCAGCAACTTGCCCGAATTATTTTACCAATTTAATCAAGTGGACTGTGCAGTAGTGCACATTATTGAACACATCGCTTGCGCGAATACACGATTTAAGAATGTCTAATTCTCAATTCAACTCAGTCAAGCTTTTCCTGATTCCACAAAAAGGGTGATCCAAAACGAGCTTTGTCTTGGAAGAAAATAAAACCGAGCAGCTTGAAACTCTTTACCGCAGCTTCTAGAAATCTTTAAAAAAAAATCCAGCTACATTTTAACTAATGGCTTCTCCACTTGTAAAACAAAAATAATTATGAGGCCCTCATAGCCAATGCGGTATGTGTGCAGAAATGATCGATTTTGAGTTAATAAAGCTTAGTTGCTTTAGGAAAAGGGACAGCTTCAAATGCGTAAATCTCAAAACGATTCGATTAATCTAAATACTTTCTATGAAGTAAATGAAGCCAATCTTATGATTATTCATGAAAAAATATGAAAAAAAAATATTTATCATTTTTTGTAGGAAATTTTTTTATTTTATTCTTGGTACCTTCCATCGACCGGCTCACACTTTTTCCAGCAATGATATTGATCAGGCTGGCTACATTCTTCTTCTTCAATTTCTGGTACATTTCGGTCCAATACTTCTTTTTTAAAAGAAACTGAGGCCAATTGTTTTTTTTTCCGATCGGGGTACGGAAAAAAAACACGTGCTTCGATCCATCCATGTATCATTGTACAGATCAATGCAAAGTAAGCCTATCGACTTTGCTTCTTCTAGACAATAATACGGTGTGGGACAAATGGTCTTGTGCGGCAAGAAGTTTTCCCAAATCACGCTCTTGGCTCATTTTCAACACCTTTCATGCTTCCTAATCTAATCTATCCGTCTATAATTTTCATTACTTTCATTTGATATTCTTCCTATTAGAATGTATAGTTCACCGAAATGCCATTAATCATTCAATTAAATTATTTTAGTTAAATACCATATTCGTACAATCGTATGTTAGGCCCAACTATACCCAAAAAGTTTTGCGTAACATCTGAAATCAGCTTCTTCTACGCAGAAAACTACTTTTTCGTCATATTTTCTTCGAAAGTGACCTTTTTCAGACGCTCACTGAGTGCTTGCTTAAAAATAGCAAAAGAACACCTTACATCTTATTTTGGACTTTCATCTGACCAAAGAATGCGAATCCAGCTACAGAGCTTTAGAAGTAAAAACACGCTTAGGTAAAACACGCTTATTTGCTGACGACACATCGTTAACATATATTGGAAGAGAGGCAGACGATTTGATTAGCCAGATGAAACATGACATGCACATGTTAATGGGGTATTTTGCCGAAAACTTGCTATCGCTAAACCTGTCCAAAACAAAGTACATGGTGTTCCACTCACCTAGAAAACGACTTGAAGAGCACCGAGTTTTGACCATCGACTCGTCTGTCATAGAAAACGTCGATAGCTATAAATATCTAGCCCTAACTTTTGATACCAAACTATCTTAGCACCCCCACATTAACCAAATAAAAAACGATATCAGCGCTGCCTGTGGCCTCTTATGGAAAGTATCAAAGTTTGTCCCTACGCAGCAGTTAGAAGCCATGTACATACTTAGCATTCGTTCAATCCAGATTGAATTACATGGTAGCGATATATGGAAGTGCCACGAAAACAAAATTAAAGTCGCTTCAACCAACTCAAAATCGATGCTTGCAAATTATCTACAAAAAAACACGATTGCACCCAACAATAAGTCTTTACACAGAAGCTGCGAGATCTATAATGCTCATTCTAGCATTGAGAGAACTACAATGCCTCGTTCAAATCCACAATAAATTGCACAACCCGTCAACCCACCACAACGAAACACTACAAATCCGTAACCACCGCTACGATCTGCGAAGAAACCAAATGCTGGAGTTAGATGTCCAAAGTCGAACCTATCTAAAGCATCTTACAATTACTTCTCCAAGTCGAAGTACAATCAGCTGCCAAATAATTTGAAAGAAGAAAGGAATCTTATCAAATTTAAAAATATGTGCAAACAACATATTCGTAACAAAATCTCTACATAATCTGAAAAACCATCCGCCAGTACGTCCCTAACTGATCAGTGATTCTAGTGTACCTCCTTCAAAGAGATTAAATCTCGCTGGAGGTACCATCAGCTATCAGTCATCATCATGAACCTGCGCAAACATCCGAGTAATGCCAGTTTTGCAATATTTTTTTGTCTCTCTTCCCACTACCGAGCCTCCCACCGCCACCTACAGCTCCGCCGACCGCCACCGCCCAGCGCCTTCCGCCACCTACCGCCAACCATCGCTACCCACCGCCATTATCATCAACTATCGCTAGTGATCAATATGAAAATGAATAATTATGAAGTGCGAAACGTGAAAAACTACAAAAATATGAACGCAAACCTTACAAAAAAACACAAGTTGAAAAAATGCAAAATAAAAACGATGAGGAGGTTTTATGCCCTTTGGAGGAGTCAGATGAACTGTTTTGCTCCAGGGGGCTTTTCCCTGCTAAAAAAAAAGTTATTTTCGCAGTAAATCGAGTTTTTGTTAAACACAAACATCATTATCGGACCATTTAGAATTTATCTAAAATTTTACGATGCTCAAACATGATAACAACAAGGAAGCTATCAAGACGATTCCAAATTGATATTGGTGATGTAAATCGGTCCAGTAGTTTTGCAGAAGCAGCCAAACAGTATACTATTTTTTGCGAATTATGTTTTTGATCCAGAAATTTGCTAAAATCATATATTTTGGTCGAATTCTTTCAATAACTTAAAAAAATAATATCAAAAATTAAAAAAAAAATGGAAAACAGTTTTGTTCATAACTTTGTATGAAGCCGCTCTGTAGTTTCTTGAGCGTAGAATAGAGATTCTGCCTAAAGCTGTACTCACTCGCTGGTAGGTCGTGCTGATAAAATATCATTATGACCCCTAATTTTCTTCTGTTGATTCTTAGAACTGTGTAATAACGGTTTATGATAAAACTTACATTTGCAGCACGACTACATGTTGTTTTCGAACGTCCCTTTGAAAGAATTGAGTAATTTTCTGAAGATTTGCGCAAAATAATTTTGCCTGATTGCTCATTGTTTAGCTCTATTTCTTTCAATTCGAAGCATACAATAAAAAATATTTCAAAGCTACACACTTTAAGCCTTCTTTGTGCAATTTTTTTTATAGAAAATCCCTATGAGCGATTTTCTACAGCGTTTGTTAAGTGATGTAATTTGATGAGGGACAACCTTAATATAACGCATTCTGGAGCTTCGATAACGTAGGACAAAAAAACTATCTTCGAAAATATGTTCAATATGCGGAACCAAAAAGAAGACGAAATTATAAATCTGAACTGGAAGTAGAGAAAAAGTCGTCACTGAAGTGACCCCTCTCGCCCTTGTTCATCCCTGTTACCTTCATTCATAAAACATTACATTTAACGTTACAGTACAGTGTGCCGCTTAAGCGATTTTTGTTGAGTGGTTTTTCAAGAATTTTTCTCAGTTGGACATTTTTGCGTAGAAACATCAACATTAAGACAACAAACTATATAAAATTTCGTGTAAGTTCAGAACAAAGCAAACTTGTTTGTGTTTGTATTCGAAAGATTACATCATAATTAGCAGTTTCTATAGACGCTATAATTTCATATAGTCTATCTAATATATAAAGATGAGTTGGACTATATATGTTTGTATGCACCTTATACAAATCGACACCGCTTAACCGATGAACCTGAAATTTGGTACAGAGATGTATTTGGACCAGGGTAAGGTTTTAGTGATAGTTTTGAGCCCCTCCCACCTAAGAAAAGGGACCCTCCCATAGAACTTTCGTTTTTATTCCCACAGATTAAAAGTCATGGCACCCATTCGGCAGCCGATTTCCGTTTCCTTTGGCGGGTTGTTTTCACCATCACCATGGGCCGGGCGTAAGAAACGACTATCCAGAGTTCACGAAAGCAGAAAGCAAATCAAAGCTTGCTGAGCGTTAAAGATTTGAAAGGGGAAATTTTGGTGGGTGTTTTTGGTACCTTCTACTGCTGAAAGCACGTGGTACCGGTAGATGCGAGAATTTTGGATGCCATAATGAGCTAACATTTAGGATTGAAAAATACAACTAACCTGTAAAGTATGTATTGACTTGAATTGTAGTGGTTTTCAAAGTACATACTCCCTACCACTACTGTAGGCCTTTGGAGTCTATAAGAATATTCAGTGTATGAAGTATGGATGCAATGATTTATCTTCATTATGAATTTGGATTGAGTGCTGAAAACATATTGAGCTATTTTCTTAAAATCAAGCTTTGCAGAACCAACTATTTTCGTATTTTGAGAATTCCTCATAGAGAAAGATAAAATAATTAAATTCAGAGTTATAAGTTGAGAGCTGTGATTTCAACGCGTTGAAAGCCGTCGAGAAATCTAAATGGAGGACTCAAAAATTTAACGTGTTTTATCTGGAAAAACCAAATCCAACGCAAGAAACTTGATTTGAAATTAAGTATGAGGTTTAAGTTTTATACAATTCAATTTTATCGGGCAATCTATGACTTTTGAATATTTGTTGATCATCAATGTGTTCAATTTTACCATCCAATTATGCGAAAACTTGAACCGTTAAGTACATTGAATTCAATCAAATTATTTCCAAGAATTTTTACTTTATCACTCTTCACAATAATTAATGAGATTTTTTTTTTCCAAGAATGGAAAAATTGAAAAAAATCTTTTGTTATAACATCATAAAATGGGCGATTTGGGTTCCAAGATAATTTCTTTTGGATCACTTCAAAAAACTATAAGTGGAACTTGGAACATTTAAGAAAAACTAATGATAAAATGGTGTGGAAAAAACAACGAAAAGTACACATAAATTTGAAAACATGAAAAATCAGTCTTAACAAGTTTAAAAAACCAAATACAAGCACATACAGGATCTCAATGAAACTTAATGTTTCCTCGGAGAGATTCCTTTTACTCAATTCTAAGCGTACATCGTTCAAGTATATGCTGGCTAGCATCTCACAAATGGTTAAACCACTAAACCACAAAAGTTTACTGTGTATGCCGTGACTGGGATTCGAACTCATGGCCGTTGGCTTGGAAGACTTGGAGGCCACCAGCTGCGGCAAGTTTCGGAAGCCTAAGATTTTTCTGGGCAAATAAAACTTGAGTATAGCATACGGGAGAGCATTTGGCATATAGCGTCCGAGGAGATCATCCCCAAAAGAAATTTCATTAGATGGGGGTGGGAAAGATAAAAATATACTTTAATCATTTGAAGATATAACAAATAAACCGCCAAAGCTTTTCAAGCTTCCTTCAAGAAAGGGTAGGTATAAAATGTTTTTCGTGATGAAATAAAATAAGCATTCATGGGAATCTATTTTTAATTTCTATGAATACGAACCTCATAACTATAAGTGTTTCAAAATTATGAAAAAGGGAAACACAGGAAATATTGTCATGCAAAACTTGAAAAACACTAACAAAACTTTCAAAGCTTACATACATGGCACAACATGGGTTAAATTTTCTCATAAAAAATATATAAACCATATTGAATACAAAGCTACCAAAATTTCGTAAAGTCAAACGACTAATTTTGATTTATATTTTATGCAAACCCGAGCAAGGCCGGGTAAATCAGCTAGTCTAATATATAAAGATGAGTTGGACTATATTTGTTTGTTTGTATGCACCTTATACAAATCGACACCGCTTAACCGATCAGCCTGAAATTTTGTACAGAGATATATTTGGACCAGGGTAAGGTTTTAGTGATAGTTCTGAGCCCCTCCCACCTAAGAAAAGCGACCCTCCCATACAACTTTCGATTTTATTCCCACAAATCAAAAGTCATGGCACCCATTTGGCAGCCGATTTTCGTTTCCTTTGGCGGGTTGTTTTCACCATCACCATGAGCAGGGCGTAAGAAATGGCTATTCATAGTTCACGTGTACTGGAAAGCAAATCAAAGCTTGCTGAACATAAAAAATTTGAAAGGGGAAATTTTGGCGGGTATTTTTTTCCTTCTACTGTTTAGAGCACGTGGTACCGGTACGAGATATTTGGATGCAATAATGAGCCTACATTTTGCATTGAAAAATACAACGAGCCTGTTAGGATAAATTGACTAGAATTAAAATGGTTTTCAAAGTGTTCCCTACCACTGCTGCACTGCGGGGCTTTGAGAGTCTACAAGAAGATACAGTGAACTGAACAGTGAACAGTGAATTGAATTCTTTAGCTGAATAACTATTTGGACTGAGTGCTGAAAACTATTGAACCGATTTCCATAAATCCCGGTTTTTAAGAGCCAACCATTTCCATATTTTTTAAATTCCTCATAGATAAAAAAAAATTTATGAGATTTAGAGTTTCAAGTCTAAAGCTGAAATTTCAACGCTTCGATAGCCTTCGAGGAATTTAAACGGGGGATTAGATAAATGATTAGATAATTAAATCTGAGGTTTTGAGTTTTATACAATTCAATTTCATTGATAAAATTCTAACTTTTGAGTTATCAATGATGACCAATGAGTCGATTCTACCATCCAAATTTGAGAAAACTTATTGAAAAACTGTTTTGTACTGCGAATACAAACAAATGATATCTTAGAATTTTAACATTGATTACTTTTCAAAATAATAATTAATAATTAATTAATGGGATATTTGTGCCCAAGAAAAGACAAATTGAAACAGAACTCCAATAAAACATTTTTCGCAACATTGAAACGGCGATTTCGGTTCAAAGATGATTTGTTTTCGAAAACTTCAAAGAACTATTAGTGGAACTTTCAACATTTAAGGTAAGCTAATAATAGAACAGTGTGAAATTTAATAGCGAAAAATACACATATACAACTAAAACCATGATAAGTGAGTTTTCAACAAGGTTCAACAATGTTACCTTTTTAGAAATTTCTGAGTAAATAAAACTTAAATATACCATTGTACAGCAAGGTCATCTATCTTGAATAGTGGGATAATCTCCAACAGAGGTTTTCATTAGATAGGGGATGGGAAAGATAAAAAAAAAAGATAATCTTTTGAAGAGAAGAATATAATGCCAAATCTAAAAAAAAGGTTGTAAAAAATGTTTTTCGTGAAAAGCAGTCAAGGGGAATTATTTTGAATTTCTATTAATTAAAACCTCAGAACTATAAAGTTTTGAATAATATGAAAACGAATAACACAGTGAGTAATCTCAATAGAAACTTTAAAAAGACCTTCAAAACATACATGCCCAAACTTTGGCCAAATTTCTTACAATGATGAATATAAAGTTTCCGAAATTTCGAAAAGTCAAACGATTCATTTTGATTTACATTTTATGTGAACCCGAGCAAGGCCGGGTAAATCAGCTAGTATACACTATAATTTCATATAGTCTGGCAAAGAGAATGACGGGAGCCAATCGAACTGTCATTCGCGCGGAGCCAATCGAGCATTCAACGATAATGTTCAAGCTCTTCATAACTCTCTCCAGTTGCAAATTAAAAAATAGTTTCTCAAATTGAGCTTGAGCTTGAGCTTGAGCTTAGATAAACCGTACATTTCAGTAGTTGCTACTCCGTGATTGACAAGAACCATCAAAATTGTACATAGATCCAAATAAATGGGGCTTGGGATTAGCTTACCATTTTCTGTGTACACGTTTCGAAGGTTCCTGATCTTATATGGTCAATAACGGCGCCGGCCACGTCCTTACGGTTCATCGGGGGAAAAGGAAGGATTGTTAGTTCGACTTCCGTTGCTACTAGAGACCGAATACACCTCTAAATCTCCACGGTCGTCACAGGAAGGGTGGTTTGTTAGTGGGGAAGGAAAATAAGATCTGGATTCCCTTTGGAAAGGGATGTGATCAAAGCAAAGTTAAATATTTAGTGATCGTCGCGTCGCACACTATCGAGTACATCGCGGTTTTATTTAGAGCAAATACGTCCTAACGTGGTATTGTCATACGCGTACAATGCCACCGATGCAATCACCGAATTTTACCGCGCGCTCAAAACGAGAAAAGCAAAGCGTTCTAACGTGGCACTGTCATACATGTTCAACGCACTTGGCACATGTTCTACTCACGAAATTTTACCGCGCGTTTATAACGAGAAGAGCAAGACGTCCTAACTTGGCATTGTCATACACGTATAATAAAAGAGGGATGAATGACATCCAGGTGTTAAAATCCTAAGGACCAAATAAACTTTAAAAAAAAATACACGTATAATGTACCTTGCAACGTTGCAATTCGCCGAATTTTACCGCGCGATTATAACGAGAAGATCAAAACATCCTAACGTGGCATTGTCATACACGTACAATGCACTTAGCACCGGTGCAACTCACCGAAGATTATCGCGCGATAAAAACTAGAAGAGCAAAAAACGTCGTAACGTGGCATTGTCATACGTACAATGCACTTGACACCGGTGCAACTTACCGAATTTTATCACGCGTTTAAAACGAGAAGAGAAAGGACGACCTAACGAGCAAAAAACGTTCTAACCCATTATGCAGGCGGCGAGAGAAAGAGAAAAAGAGAGAGAAAACTATTCTTCTTTGCAATCCGATAAAAGCTTCAGCAGTAATCTGGTAGCCCAATATGCTGAAATATATATAACACACACACACACACACACACACTCACACACACACACACACACACACACACACACACACACACACACACACACACACACACACACACACACACACACACACACACACACACACACACACACACACACACACACACACACACACACACACACACACACACACACACACACACACACACACACACACACAGACACACACACACACACACACACACACACACACACACACACACACACACACACACACACACACACACACACACACACACACACACACACACACACACACACACACACACACACACACACACACACACACACACACACACACACACACACACACACACACACACACACACACACACACACACACACACACACACACACACACACACACACACACACACACACACACACACACACACACACACACACACACACACACACACACACACACACACACACACACACACACACACACACACACACACACACACACACACACACACACACACACACACACACACACACACACACACACACACACACACACACACACACACACACACACACACACACACACACACACACACACACACACACACACACACACACACACACACACACACACACACACACACACACACACACACACACACACACACACACACACACACACACACACACACACACACACACACACACACACACACACACACACACACACACACACACACACACACACACACACACACACACACACACACACACACACACACACACACACACACACACACACACACACACACACACACACACACACACACACACACACACACACACACACACACACACACACACACACACACACACACACACACACACACACACACACACACACACACACATATTCCGTTTCAATTCCGGTTTCAAATTCCGAAGAAAAGGTGTCTCTACTATCGGATTGACCATATCGCATTAGCTGTTTCTAATTGCATTCTATTTTCGATACAAGTTTTGCTATGATGCAACCTCAGACACTTTGAGCTTTTCCAGCTGTACCTCTGTTCTTTAACTTGTATCATAGGAGCTTTAGACTTGTGTACAAGCTTGGATGCAATATGGACGGTGAAATATTTCCCGAAAGAAACATTTCGCGGTGTGCTACGAAAATCAGATTGGATGAATTTTCAATCTTTAAGTGTAAAATATAAATCAAATTAAATGGCAAAATAAATATAATCCACTTATCTTGAATGAGTAACAGCATTTTCCGCTCGGCTCCCTTGGAAGTCCCATGTTCCATAACCATTTTCTACAACGAACCGGGGGCGAAGCCCAAGCCCCAATCTGCTCAATGGCTTCATAATCGAAAATGCACTCCAAATATTAAAGCAAAATATCACTTTCACAATGCAAAATACACAACAAGCACATAGCACAAATATTAGTTTTAAGCTTAATACCATGTTTCGGAACAGTATTTAAAAAAACATCACTAAAATTTAAAAAAAAAAAAAAAAAAAAAAAAAAAAAAAAAAAAAAAAAAAAAAAATAGTTTCTCAAATTCGTTAATAACATGCTATTTTTAAAACTTCAACTAGAAACGCTTTTAAAAAATATATTATGATTTATAGGTGAAAAAATAGTGAAAATAATGCTAAATAACTTTAGTTTATGTTGACAAAATGCCAGAAAAGCTTTGTGAATCACAATACTTCAACCATGATTTTCCAATATTTAGAAAGTTTGCTCGATTGGCTCCCGCGAATGACAGTTCGATTGGCTCCCGTCATTCTCTTTGCCAGACTATATGAAATTATAGTGTCTATAGCAGTTTCCAGCAAAAGAGTGAAAATTACGGCAGTTCGTTGATTTGAAAAGTAAGATATCTTCGTACGATTTTAACGCAGAATATATAAAATGTTTTTTTTTTCAAGAGAACGAATGCTAACGTAATCTCTAAAATCACCTCCGGTCGGTAAACAAAATGAATTTCAACAACTTATTTTGGCTGGTGGTCGTGGAGTTTTACTCTGAATGGTTGCCAAAATTGTTTTCCATTTGTTTTTTTTTTTTAAAGTTTGACATTAATTTGATGTTTGTTTGAAGGATTTTTTTTTATTAGTTCCAGAGTTATGAAGTTTTTTATTTTCAACAACAACTGCTTTCACCGAATTGTTTTTTGCAACCATCATTTTGAGCGATTTTATTTGAAAGTTTAATAGACGATTCCCAAGCAATAAGATAATTTTATAACATGTTTAAAACTCAAATCGGGAACAACCACAGGAGATATTTTTCATCACTAATTTTTGCACTCCTCCATTTCTATCCGAATTTCCAATTTTGCTAAAAATAATAAATATACCAAAAATACACTAAAAATAGGGAAATTGATTTAAAAAAACCACTTTTTTAATTTATGGACATCGCACTTATTTGAAAGAACAATAAACTTTACTAAAACGATTCAAAATAAATCAGAATCAAAGTTTAAAACTGTGGTGTTTCCGGTTTATTTAAAAAAATATGTATTCAAAATGACGATATAAGAGCATTAGATTTTGAAATGAGTTTAGACATCTGATACGACTCTGTAAAAAAGTTCAAAATTCTCAATAAACTAACTGTATATTAATAAAAAAAATCCTTATTCGAAATAAGAAATTCAAGCCAATTTTTTCGAAACACCAGAGAACGAATGGAATTAAAATTTCAAATAAAAACAGAATTTAAAACTTTGGACATAAGAAGCAATGCACTGAAATAAAACATATAAAATATATTACCTGATTTGAAAGGAAACTAAATCCTCATTTTGACATAAATTGAAATTTACGATGATTCATTTTTGTTAAGCGAAATGATTTTATTTCTTAACTGTCATTAATTTTAAATTTCCTACATTATTTTTTTTCACTTTCAATTTAAGAGTTGATAAAGAATTGCTTTTCTATTCAAATTCTTTTAATTATCTAAATAGAAGGCTAATGAGTGATTGAAATTTATAATTATAACTTTATATATATATTTAAAATACAACAATATGAATTCATTATCCCTGACAAAGTACGATTGAAATATTTTGAGAAAAGACAAAAGTAAGAACCTAAGTTTTTCTTATTGCAAATTTAGATTTATTGCAAATTTAGATTTAGACCCTGCCAAGAAATCTTTGATTTCAAATCGCAGAAACTCATATTTTAAAAAAAGGCAAATATTTTAAAAATATTTCAAATTTTTCATAAGTTTGGCTATAAAATTCTGTACATTTTTATTAAAAAAAAATTGAATGTAATTGGATTTATCGGCTTTATCGGTAAAAGTTCTGTGAATTCAGTTAAAACTTTTCAAAATTAACATGATGAACAAATTGATGACATATGATGATAACGCTTCTTATTCTTAAAAATTCAATTGAGTTGACACTTTTTTTATTTTACTGTATTGGGAAATGAAAACAATAGAAAACTTATTTTTTGAGGAAGTCAAAACTACTTACGGTCTTGGAGAAAGTTGATGAAACCTTTATTCTTTTTAATTTTTTGTTATATTTTAAGTAATGTCAGAAAAGTGCACATTTTTTAAAAAGAATTAGAACCTATTTCTGAAAGTTTAAAGGCACCAAAATTAAACAAAAAAAGCTTTTTAATTCTCACCTCAGAAGCATGTAAATTTATGGCTTTGTGTTATTTATCAAAACCCTTTTAAATGTGGAATGTAGCATTGAGAAGAATAAGAAACACTTGAAAAAAATAATATGATATTGGTTTCTTGAAAATATTTCATGGCACCATCCATAGAATTAGTATAGATATAAAGAATTTTTTTAATTATCAAAGTGATTAGTAATATTATAGTGATGGATAAACTTAAAAAAAAAAACAATTTGAAATATAAAGCAGGGTTTTTGTGTGTTTTATTACAAAGGTTTATGAAATTGTAAATAGAAATTGAAGTGATTGCACATTACTACGGTGAACTCATTTCATAAACTGGAATTTTTTCTTGGAAAAAATCTCCAAGGGGGGAGGAGTTAAACACCTTTAATTCCCACCCCCCTCCCCCTCCACCGTTCGCGCGGCCTTACTTATTAGGATATATTTTTTCGAATTTTATAAAGATCATGACCCTTAAAAAATGTAAAATATGGTTCCGATAAATGATGATAAATAAAAATGTGAAATACTTTCTGAATATTCATAAGTAAACACAAACTACCGCTAGCAGCTGCTGGTTTTTTCAAAAGTGAGTGGAAGTGGGCGGCAAAAATCAAAGAAATTTGATTATTTAAAGTTATGCAATGAAAAGTAATGCCTATGAAAAAAAAGTTTTTTTTCTAAGTGCTCAAAATGCTGAAAATGTAGGTATAAAAAAATATGCAAGAAAGCTTCTCCGTCGACGATTTTGGAATGAAACTATAGAAACCTGAATTCATAGTACTTAACAACATTTACCCAATTGGTTTTTCGTACTAATTTACCAATAAACTCTATCGTTAGTTCATATAAAAGTATTTTTCATATGAAACAACCGATTGGTCGTGGTCAATGCAAAAAATTTAATTTGTCTTTAGCTCTAGTGATGAAGTGAAAAATGTTGAATGAAGTTGAATGAATTTTCAATGCATCTGTATTGGTGTTCACTTTGATTATCACGCTTTCTGTGGCCAACTAAAAATGCAAACAAACGTTTAGGGCTAACTCCAAACTTTCTGTTTGACTTTGGCATTAGCTGGAGTGTTGAAATAGAAAACAATCAGTCTGAGTGCTAAATTCAGCGAGTAGAAGTAGCAGTAGGTAGCATCACCAAACACTGAACTGACTTGCCCGGATCTATTATCTTTCAAGAATCTGGCCCATAAAGTGAACGACCAGCACATTTCGTGTTGGCGTTAATTTATCGATTTAATTGCAAAAGCCCCCAAGATCCGTCCTACACTTCCTCAAAATATTCCACTCTCTCTCACTTACCTACTCTCTACTTGGTTGGGACCGTTTTCCACAGAATAACTAGGATGCACAATACGGTCGTGAATAATTCAACAAGGAGCTTCAAAATTGGCCACCGGACACACAAATGTTGCTCCGGCTTCTAGGCCGCCCAGCCTCAATTTCTAGTGTTTGTTCTAGCCGGGTGAAGGCGAAGGGCTGGGCACATCGTTATCAGGCAGGGGGCGGAGCTAAATCTAGAGAATCTGGCCAGCCGTTCTGAACGGGATTGCAGCAGGATTTGAATGTTTTAAACACCCATCAAGTTCTCCCTAGTCTTAATGCTAGTGCTGTTTTTGCTGGTGGATCATTCAGAGATAAACCACTTTCCATGACCAACCATGGAAAGGGCATGGGGCGTCATAAATCACTGCCATGGAATGTGTTATTGAAAATGACTGGAAGCAATCTCGGAGCTCATCTTCTTTGAAAATGGTTCCTTTCGACGGCGAAAGGGTGGCTTCCGAGATCGGCTTAAATTTTGCACAAGTGTTCTGAATAAAAGAAGCGAGATAGTAGCAACTCAGCACCAAAACTATTAAGCATTGAATCATGAAGCTCGATGAAATGGGTTGTTAAAATAATGGAAACGGAACTAATAACGGAAATAAAACCTAATTTCATAAAATATTATGGTTCATTTGTTCGGTAATCCATAAACCCACTTAAACTTTTCTTCGGAAAACGTCTTTCGAAATGTCTAAGTCGAAGTGCTCAGGAAAACGGTTGAATGTTTTTATAACTCCGATGATAGCGCTATTAGCTCTGTTATTGTTCAATCGAATGGGAACATACAATCGAAGATCTTGGTTTCTAGGTCCACAGGGTCGTACACTTAGAGGAATGGCTTTCAGTAGCGTGGGCAAGTCGATTCGCGATGTCAAGAGATCGGCGACGAAGGAAGCCGTGTTGCGTTTCTGCGGACATGAAGAGTGTCCATGTCTGCGAGACGGCAACGATGTTCATAGCTTGACAGGTGAAACGGGTTATGCCGAGGTAGGTGTCCAAGGGCGAATCGCAAGAAGCGCCGCTGTATAGCATCGAGCCATTCGGCTCCATTCTGATAGAAGAGACACCCAATACCTGATGCGTATTCAAGGATAGAGCGAAAAATTCCTACTGCAATACAAACTTTTCAGGCAATACAACACCCTTGAAGTCCTTGAACACTCAAATGAAGAATCCAAGACTTCTGGAGGCTTTGTCGACAACGTAGTTTGTGTGTGTCCTGAATTCCTGCTTCCAGTCTAGAGTTACACCCAGATCATTGAAGTGTTCTATGCGTGCGATTGGCTCAACTCCGAGGAAGTACTCTGCGGAAAAAGGCTGCCGCTTTCTTGAAAACTGATGATCGCACATTTACTGCGATTCAATGGCAGACAGTTTATGTCTCACCAGTGTGCGAAAAGGTTAAATTGATTTTGTAGGAAATCAATATTGTCCTAGTCGTTGTAGAATAATTTTAGGTCATCTGCATAGCGTAGCTTTAGGCCGTCGAGGAGTGAGAGCGCATCGTTGAAGGAGATTAAGAAGATAATCAGTCCTAAATGGCTTCCCTGAGGAACACCAGAACTGTCTCTCCGGCAAACAGTCTGATTTTCGAAAAAGCCGCAATCCGGTGGATGCTATTCGGTCCTTCATCGAAGAAGCTGACAAAGCTAACTTCACTATATGACCAGCGATGGAGTAACACATGTAATGGTCCGTAGAAGACAATGTGGTAATATCCGTAGATCTCCGAAACATAATTTGTTCATGTAGCATGTTAGTCTTACTGGGAGTTGATCCTTTGGTGAGTGAACGGGAAAACGTCGGTAAAATGGAAAAATCCACCCAAAGGACTTATCGTTATTCTGACAGTCGTCATGAGTTGCCAATCGTGACTTTCCTAACTGGTGGTGAAAATAAAGTTTTCTTGGGATGTTGAGAAAAAAGCTTGGGTCCTTAGCCATTTAAGATTTGAGTCGTTCGGTTGACATTTTTAAGAAATAAGTAAGCATGATAAAGTCTAGGATTGTGATTTTTAAAAGGCGGTCGTCATTACGGTCTTCGATCATTCATATTTTCGGTCACTTTAGTACGAGCTAGTACTTTTGCTCTGTGGAGTACCCGGAAGTCGACCCTGGACCAATTGCAGTCCAACTCCGAACTGTGGAAGTTATCCGGCGGTGGCTTATTGCGTATGTGGATGGACGATTCTATCGGTAAGTTGACCATTGTAGTTACCCAGGGAGTTACAAAGTTTAAGCAGTGTGTTCGCACATTTTATGCAGCGGAGTTCTACGGATAATACCACAGAGTCTAATTCGTGAACCTACACAAACTTTCCTCATTTCGCCAACCTCATTTTGTGTACTTTCGTTGGAAGCCCACCCTTGGGAAGAAAGTTCGGGTTTAAAGTGACATTAGCACTTCAACTTCTTGAGTTGATGGCGCTTAAGTGCTTAAAGCTTATTTGCGCAAATTTTGCTTAGAAAATTTATTTTCTTATTTTACAAAGTGGGTGTAATAGCGAGTTAACCCTCATCCGCATTAGATTTCATTACCCTAATCAGCACTAGGAGTGTCAATTTGACACTCCAAGCTAAAATCGTCATAACTCTTTTTATATCTAACCGATTACAATAAAACTTATACCACTAGAGACCTTGTAATGTCAGTAAAATATGTTTAGAACATTATATATAGCTAAAGCTTCTAGTTTTCTCGTTATTCAGCATGAAAGAAAAAAATCCGAAAAAACATGCCTCATGAAAACTGCTGTAGCTCATATATTACACGTCAGAAAAAATATTTGCCTTTTACATATGAAAGCTGAAGCTAATGTCTACATCATGGAACAAAGAAATATTTTTTTAAATTTTTTCTAAATGAAATGGTCACAAAAAGTTCAAAAAAGTGGTCTGAAAAACCTACTTTTCATTCGATTGCTAGTAAATACTGTTTGAGCAATGGTAGAGTTTTTTAAAAAATATGACTACAAACTTTATTAAAATTCTAACATTTTGCTGTCTTTAGATTTTCGATGCAACAAAAATTGAATTTACTGGAATTTTTCAAAGTTGACTACTTTGCGCGATTTTTTCACTAATTGAAATTTTATCTCTTTTTGTGGTCCACCGTCAGGTTGTACCCGGATTTTCAGTGCTTTCTCGCCGTTTGAAGCAATCAAAACTATATCCATTGAAAAGGGAATTTAATCTACATTCTAGTGAGGTGCAACAATTCACGCTGTGAGATTTCACAAAAATATGAAAATTATAAACGTAAAATCATTCCTGAATTTCTAGAACCACAAGCAGCGCGTCCAGCAAAACGTGTTTGTTTGCTCTCCGAGTAGGTACGGTGGGTGGTGATTTGGTCAGAGAGCGAAGCCGACAGACGAAATAATGATGCGTGTCGTGACAAGCAAACGTGAACTACTATCAATAGAAAATTTCCAACCAAGAAACGTACGACACGCATCATTATTTCGTCTGTCGGCTTCGCTCTCTGACCAAATCACCACCCACCGTACCTACTCGGAGAGCAAACAAACACATTTTGCTGGACGCGCTGCTTGTGGTTCTAGAAATTCAGGAATGATTTCACGTTTATAATTTTCATATTTTTGTGAAATCTCACAGCGTGAAGTGTTGCACCTCACTAGAATGTAGATTAAATTCCCTTTTCAATGGGTATATTTTGTTGCATCGAAAATCTAAAGACAGCAAAATGTTAGAATTTTAATTAAGTTTGTAGTCATATTTTTTAAAAAAACTCTACCATCGCTCAAACAGTATTTACTAGCAATCGAATGAAAAGTAGGTTTTTCGGACCACTTTTTTGAACTTTTTGTGACCATTTCATTTAAAAAAATTTTAAAAAATATTTCTTTGTTCCATGATGTAGACATTAGCTTCAGCTTTCATATGTATAAGGCAAATATTTTTTCGGACGTGTAATATATGAGCTACAGCAGTTTTCCTGAGGCATGTTTTTTCGGATTTTTTTTCGTGCCGAGGTTATTCGAGGATGTCAATCCTTAGCGCGTGGTTAGAGATGGGTAAATCCCAAATTACTCCACCGACGAGGTGAAATTGATTCCGGTGTTTCCGAACTTAACAGTGAAGCATACAAAGATTAGTCTTCATTTTCTGTGTATGCCGAGCTGCTAGGTACACCGCGTACGTTGTGTAGGATATCTCAATCGTTACCGTCGCGGAGTATCAGAGTCGAACGCGTCCGATGCGACGGAGGCTGCGGGATAAGACTCATAGATGAAAGAGTAATAACGCCGGGGAATACTCTCGGGTAAGGTGGTTTCACGTCGCCGTCGAGCGAGTTACTCGAGTCGGGATAGTATGACACCATCGTTGGGAACCATCTGATACGATAGCGTAAAAGACCCGTTAGTGTGCTGTGACAGGCGCGAGTTCAGGATGAGCTGCTCTTGATTTGGCTCACGTCCGACGAAAAGCTTAGGGTTGCCACTCCAAAAAAAGGCGGAAATCGAGTGCGTTTAAAACTAGAAGTGAAGCATACAAAGATAAGACTTTACCTTCTTCGTATGCCGAGCTAATAGGTACGTCGTCTACATAGTATAGGTGATAGGTCCACCGTCGCGGAGTATCTGAGTAAGACACGGCCTTTGCGACGGAAGGCACAGTCGAACTCGTAGGGGGAAGAATATTAACACAACGATACACTATCGCGTAGATTGTCGGCGGGTCAGTCACTCTAGTCGGTGAAGGATGACGTCTTCACCGGGAATCATCCGAGTGGTTTCGTAAAATTCCCGAACGTGTGCTACGACAGGCGTGTGCAAGATAAGCTGCACTCGTATCGACACACGGTCGGGCAAAGGAGAGGACCTCGAGCAGACACTAACAAAGCCAAGACCTCAAGTCGTTTGAGGGAAGGTGTGGCCTGTAATAGTGGACTCGAATGGAGGCGGAACACACGATAGTAGTGAGAGAGAGAGCGGGCCTCGAGTTACGAGTAAAGGCCGGACATCAAATCGTTAGAGGAATGGTCTATATTGTAGCAAGAGGTGGAGTTGTAATGATTCGAAAACAACTATTGCCACGGAGCGTCTGCCTTCACGGGTAAAGCGTAGTTGCAGGTCCGAAAGAAACTATGACCAGAGACCCCAGTGGACTTCATGGCGAGGAGAAAATAGTACCATTACTCATCCAATTGCACTTATGGAGCCAGAGTAGCAAACTGCAATCCGTAAAAACGATTTACCACCTTGGCTATCAACTTATCAGAAAGCTTCAGGAAATTTTTTCTGGTAGGTAATCACAGGTTGTAAATTTCAGTTTACGGATTGTATTCCAAGGCCCGCCTCGCTCGGCCTCCCTCCAGTTTACTACTCTGCGTCTGTACCCATGGGAAGACTCGTGATACACTCCATGTATACCTCCTACTTCCTAAACTCCATCTGGGGCCGCAGACCTTTTTCCTACCTCGAACTATTTCACACACTATCCTTCAGAAGTGGGAGGTCTATTTGCGCTAGTGCGTTTCAAGGCAATACTCATAGACTGGACCATTTTTAGCGAAACCTCTCATCCTTACGAAACCAAGTCTGAACTCTCCTCTAACGACTTGAGAACTGTCATCTCCTCGCAATGACTTAAAATTCCCACATATTTAAACCTCACCTCTCTGCGACTCGAGACCTGATCTCTCTTCTTGCGACTCAAGATCGAACCCTTCCTCGCACCAACTCGAGGTTGACATACCCATACCTTTCCTTGGAACGACTCAAGGCCCGACATTTTCTCTAGTGACTCGAGATCTAACTTCTTCTCGTAATGACTCGAGATAACTACTCATACCCCTTGTTTTGTTGATTAAAGGCCTGATCTCTCCTCTTGTGACTCGAGACCCGACCTCCTATTGTAAAGTGTCGGGGTTGACCACACAAACCTCTCCTCCTGAAGACTCGAGGCCTGACCTCTCCTCTAATGACTCGAAGCAAGGCCTTTTATCTCCCGGATTCGAGGTTTGCCACCTTTATGCTGGTCGTGTATCGATCGAGAGCAGCTTATCCTAGACTCGCGCCTGTCACAGCACACGCGTGGGACGAAACTACTCGGATGATTCCCGATGAAGACGTCATCCTACTCCGATTCGAATGGCTCACCCGGCGCACACAGGGGTAAAACATGAAAAAGGCGATCAAAACTGTTTTCTGCCGAAACTGTTCGTTTTAGACCTATAGTGTCTTCGGGACAAATGACCAGCATTACAAGGGCTAAAAAATAAGTTTTTTAAAAAATTGATTAATCCACCTAGTAGTGAGTTAGAAAAACTAACTTTTTTAATATCCATTTTAGAGCTGTATTGTCTGAGAAAAGTTTTTAGCTTGTACCAATTCTAGCAACTTTGCTAAAGAAGTCATAGCTGTAACATTAATGGTTTCAAAGTTATGACAATTTTTAGAAAAATAACACCAATTTTCAGTTTTTTCAGCATAACTTTTTTGCGCGTGATTTTTCATATGAAATATGTTCTAGAGAGTTTTGAAGACAGAAAAGTTGTACACTTTTGCTGAATATGCTGTATAGAAATTTTGAAGTTTAAACGAGATATCTTAAAAATACTTAACAAAAATAGTCATTTTGAACTGGTTATATCTCCTGAGTTCGGATGAGTTCGGTTACATATTTTAGAGTTTTGCAATTAGAAAAGTATCGCCTTTCAAACAATGTACAATTAAAAGTGGCCAATTGTGACCTTCATAGTGTAAATGTCAATAGAAGTGAGCCGAAAGTGAAGTTTTTCTACTAATTTGAGCATAACTATTACTATTTGGCTGCAACATGTAGGATTCCTAACAGTAGGCCTACTTGAACCACTTGAACTTGAGATGGTAGATGGGCTCAAATTAGTATAAAAACTTCATTTTTATCTCACTTCTATTGACATTTACACAATGAGGATCAAAATTGGCCACTTTTAATTGCATATTGTTTGAAAGGCGATACTTTTCTGATTGCAAAACTGTAAAATATGTAACCGAACTCGTCCGAACTCAGGAGATATAACCAGTTCAAAATGACTATTTTTGTTAAGTATTTTTAAGATATCTCGTTTAAACTTCAAAATTTCTATACAGCATATTCAGCAAAAGTGTACAACTTTTCTGTCTTCAAAACTCTCTAGAACATATTTCATATGAAAAATCACGCGCAAAAAAGTTATGCTGAAAAAACTGAAAATTGGTGTTATTTTTCTAAAAATTGTCATAACTTTGAAACCATTAATGTTACAGCTATGACTTCTTTAGCAAAGTTGCTAGAATTGGTACAAGCTAAAAACTTTTCTCAGACAATACAGCTCTAAAATGGATATTAAAAAAGTTAGTTTTTCTAACTCCATACTAGGTGGATTAATCAATTTTTTAAAAAACTTATTTTTTAGCCCTTGTAATGCTGGTCATTTGTCCCGAAGACACTATAGGTCTAAAACGAACAGTTTCGGCAGGAAACAGTTTTGATCGCCTTTTTCATGTTTTACCCCTGTGTGCGGCGTCGAGAGCTACTCTACCAGTGGGTATCACTAGCTCGTGGAATAACCATTTCCCAACGATTTCCACTGCGAAGAAGGTTAAGTCTCATCCCGCAGCTTCGGTCATTAGGAACCGTACTCAGATATTCCCCTAAGGAGGAGCATCCTCCGTAAGAACGCGGCATTCCCACGGCATCAGTTACGCAGAAGATGATGCCCTATCTTTGTAGCTTCAAACCGTGGGGTCGGACGCACTCTACTCGACAGCCCCTCGTCGATGGGTCAGTTAACGAGCCTATAGCAAACAAAGTGACGAAATGTCACGATTGAAATTTTTGATTTTCTGTCAGTATCATTCCGATCGAGCAGAACCAAGCAGTCTTAAAGGCATACCTACAGCAGGTTTGCTAGCTCATTATTTTGAAAGGGATCAGATGGCGCCTCTTTGTTAATTATTGTGGCTTTAGGATCAGTTTACTCCGACTGTTGTCCGGTCTTCTTTAATCCCTATGGCTGGAAATCCTAGGATTTTTTTGGCCCGTGGTTTATTCTGCCTGCAGTGTGCCAGTTCTAGAGCAGTTTGTACTGGACTCGCGTATATCACGGCACACATTCGGGACTTTGACGCTACTAATCGGATGTTTCTCGACAGTGACGACTTCCGACACCGACTTGAGAGGCTCGCCTGGCATCGAGAACCACCCGTGGGTATACCCCGACAGTGGTTCATCCCCTTCATACGAGGTCCGCAACGAAAAAGGTATTGTCTTATCCCCGCAGTTTCGTCCGTAAGAAGCGGCATTACTCAGATACTCTTCGGCGCGGTGAGGTATTCTACACACGTTCGCGGCTCACCCATGACCTCCATTTTGCAGAAGATGAGGCATCTTTGTAGCTTCGATCAATGTACCGGACGCACGCTAACCAAATGCTTCCCGGCGATGGAGTCATCCTACACCGTTCTCGGACTGCCGTGGACTCCTATTGTAGGAGATTGTAAGACTTTATGATGGCAAAACATCAAGTTAGTTAGGCCTCAAGGTCATAAGGCTTTAGGATTATAGGGCCTTAAAGTCATAAGGTTTCAAAATCGCAGGGCTTCAAGGTCATTGGGACCCAAGGTCGAAGCGGGTCAAGATGGTTGGGCTATAAACCGCAGGTTCTCAATGTCGTAAGACCTTAAGACGAATAGCCTTAAGGACGTCCATATATTCTTAGATACAAAATTCCCCAATGGTCTAAATTTCTTAAATCCATCCCATATCATTCTAACATCTAAGTGTTTAGATCATTTGCTTTATGTTTTCTTCAAATCAAGGAAATAAAAGATTTTTTTTTTAACCAGAATGCGTTTCTGGAATAATTTTTTTTAGAAATACCAAAATGTATCATTTGAAACATCCGACCTTCAATAATACTCACCTACAGCAGAATTGGTACCCAAACCAAAAACCCCATACCTGAGTCAATGATGATTATTTTCATATCATCATATCTAATGACACCATTCAGTCGTTGAAATAAAAAATAAATAGCGGCCATCACAATCCTCACCTGAATTGGCGGCGTGGACAACTATATAAAGCCATCAACCAACCGAACGTTCTCTTATCAAGGTTTAACCGTAAATTGAAATGGTCTGTTTTGATGTTTTTCTCCCGACACCCGACTCATTGCACGGTGTGACGTCGGGCGCATCAAAACTCACGATTCCCACAATTTCACACTCACAAACGTTCGGACACACATACATACATCAACCCGGAAAAGGCACACACACATACACACAGATACAAATACGCGCCTGCAACTTTTGGCTGTGGAAAACCACCCCATTTGCAATCAAATTTGCGGCATTCGGCAGCCTGTGGCCATTATTCTGATGCGTCTTGTTTGCTTGTTTGTGTTTTTCGGGGAGCTTGGGCCAAAAAATGATAGGAAACATGCGATCCGAGCCAAACATAATCCTTCAATTTTTGGGAAAAATGACAAAAATGGATATTGTATTGCGTAGGTTTGTACGTATAAATACAGAAAAGCTACACAGAGCTGGATAAATATAATCAAACGTAGAAATTTATCGCCTTCACTCAGCCGGAAATTCCCGGCCCACATGTGTGCAAAATTAGGCTCGGAAAAATGGAATGGAAGCAGTCGTAGACAGAAAAAAATAAATGATTGACCGACATCGTTGATGATGGCGAAAGGTTGATCGATTCAATTGACAGCAGAAATGGGGGGAAATTGTTCGCTCGGCTCAGGTGATGGATGGACGCGATTAGTGCGGACGTGATTGAATAATCTGCATCGAATTGTGTTGTTGGGTGCTCGGGAAAATTCTATGAATTATATTTTTCTTCTGCAAACCACCTACAAGCTGGAACTAAAATTATCAGAGTTGTACAGACTGAAAACATGATTCTGTTATATTAACAACAAATTAATCTGCTCCATTATCTTGTTAAAGTCTGCTCCACCTAATCCAATCAAAATTAGCCTTCGGAAAACCAAAGCCAATTTAAATTCACTAACCGTTGATGTACTTTTCGCGCTATCAAGAGGGGAGGCACCCCAAATTTAAACCACCAAAATGCGCCCGATTTCCACAAGATTTGCCACAAAACTTCAAAGAAAGTTCACTTCATCCATTCACCGAGTGCCGGCGCTCTGCTGATCTTGTTCATAATAATAAAACATTTCCCGGAAAGCAAATCTTTCCGTCGGGGCGAAGTTTTGCGAATTGGTTTTCGCTAATTGCCTTCGTTCCCAGAATCAAGAGCTGTTGCAGGATGGTCCCGTTAAGGCTTGGCTGAGAGTGTGTAAAGATGATCGAAGATAGTATCATGTATGAATTTTGAGCAGAATGAACAGTGCATAAAAATTACGAGGCTACGAGAAACTGCCTGATCGCGGGCGTTGAAGTTTGTGCAACAAAGTCATATTGTTGCTAATAAATATTAAGTTTTACGCGATCGCGTCGAACAGATAACAAAAATGAATCATTTGTTGTTTTCAACTCTTTTATAGTGACTGAATTTGTCTACTGTTTACTTTCAAGGAAACTATCAGCGCATAAATAACTTGGATATTTTGGTACTTACAAGTTCACGAATTGTATTTTGAGATAGTTTTGATATATGAAGCTTACCTGTAATGAGATGAAGAAAAATATGGATTAGAATATATGTATGTAGGTATTAAGTATAATAGATTGAAACTTCAATCAAAGTTAAAGCCATACAATACATTTGAAAGAACAAGAGCAAAAATTTTCAGTACTTTGAATTTAAAATCCGCGCACCTAAATAAACCATACTTTATGCATTTGATCTTGAGTCAACCTGCAATCGCGATCATTCGGCATATCGAATTAAAAATTAATTTATAAGGCAGGTGGTAAATTCTCTATACGATTGGTTTTCCAAACAACGGTGTCAGAGATAGGGTGATTTGCCAATCGTTGTCCCCTAACCCATTGTTGCACAGCATGACTTAAATTATCAATATTTCAGCTGTTTTTCAACTTTTCCTTAAAAATAATACTGAATCATGTGATTCGAAATGTTTTCTGATAAAATGAGGCTTTTGTGATATTTTCTGCTGGTAAGTGTGTATCTTACGACAGTTTTAATTTTTCTTGTTTTTTTCGCGCGGTTTTTGTGCTAATTGTTAACAAAAACCTTAACATTCCTTCTACGGCAAATAAGGTTTTACGTCAGAACAAAACATTTTTCGTACCAGTTTTCTATGCGAAACGTTTGTTGGACAATTTTAACACCATGATTTTGAAAAAAAATTATGACCCATACTTAACCAGAAAATATGTTGGATCGTGCAACAATTGGTCCGCTCAATCTCCTCCTGCCCCATTGTTGTACATAATTCCGCAGCAAAATTTGTTTGGAAATTTCAAATTTATTATTTCGTATACCTCCAATAACTTTGTTTGGTTGTTTTTACAGCTTAAAATATCAATAAAAATTTTGGTAGCGATTGATTAAGTCCTGAATTATAACAACGTGTTTTGAATTAGTAAGGAGGCTTGTACGGAAAATCCAAAATTTCATTCAAAAACCATCAAAGATGTACTGAAAGTTCAAAAAACATAATTTTGTAATTTTAAATTATTTCTTGGTTCTTGCTATACATTGCATGTGAGCAAAAACTAAACCTAACTTGAACCCCAGAAATGATATTCGTTGTCATACAAAAAATTCAAAATAGGTAAATATTTTTTAATTTTATTGTTTTGACAGCTTATTTTGAAAGCTGGTTAACCGGATGAAAATAAGAATCGCATTATACTGCTTTGCATAGCCAATAAGTGTGATGATTTAAAACTTTCGCAAAAACATGTCATGAAATTATTGATAGCTTCAGAAAGTAAATCCTGCAATTTTACAATACTTTTGAATGGATAACGATTTTTTATTTCGAAATGGTTCTAACTTTTTTCGTGCAATACTTTGCTTCCTCTCATTCTGGCAAACAATTTATCTTAAGAATGGGCAAAATCAATAATTTAAAACAAAATTCATTTCATATTTATTTGAATTTCTTGTATATGCGAAAAGTTCTTCTTGCATACAATTTGTCATACAAAATTGAACATGTCCATTGACTACATGCAACTAAAACATCTCCAATTGTCTATTGATATGACATTTTTTTCTGAATAAGTGGATATTTCCGTTTAGATGTAATTTTAGTAAATTCTGTGCTTAAATTAATTATTTTCCACTCAGAATTTTCACATTTTTTGCACTCAATGTTGCATTGTCCGAAAAGTGTCAAAGTCAACTCAACTGCATTGGCTTTGAGAGATTACTTTTTTATCAGATTTATTTTGAAATCCTTTATGCCGACCATTTACTCAACATTTTATGCAAAGAATCTAAAAGCTGTTCTGAAAAAATCTGTTTCTCAAATTTCGTTACGACAAATCTAAAAGAATTTTATTCCATGTCAACAGCGATTCCCTTGATATTGTTATTAATATTGTCAGAATATTGTACAGGAGGAAAACTACCCTGAATCCCAAAAACTAGAAGTCGAAGGTTGGTATTTGGCCCTTATCATCCAGAAAAATAAACAGTCATAGCTTTGTGAAACTTAATTTGATCCAAAACAGTTTTTCAGCCGGAAAACTCTTGGGAAGCATTTCTATGTGATGTGATTGTTTCCTGAAGATTGATGAAATGCTACAGAGGTTACATTTATTACAAATAAACCCTTCATATAAGATATTTGTATCTATAAAATTTTTATACAAAATTGTATATTATGAGCATAAATCAGTCAAACGATCTGAAACTTTGGGCGTGGTTGTGTCCAATTTCAAGTTTTAAATTGAGATTCATTATGTGAAAATCGATCGACTTCCAAGAGAGTCCTAAAACCTTTTTTTTTAAATCGCATCTTCTTCATAGGGGTAAAAGGGGGCAAAACAGATCACGTTCTCTAATATTTTCGGCTGTTAATAGCCAATTAAAAATTAGGCATTAAATACCTTTCAGTTCAATCTATGGGATTTTAAAGACATAAAATTTTATGTTGGTAGGACATATAAAGAAAAAGGCTCAACACTGGGCAAATTAGTTTAAATAATACTCCACTCAAATGGCTTCGGGTGAATTAAGAGGTGGATTTGAGTTTCTGAGAAAACTTCACGTGTGATAAATGCTATTCCAGACACTCAAACCGGCGGCTTAGTGTTTTTTTTTGGACCGAATTGGAATTGCAAAGTGCATTGGACGGTTTATAGGGAAGAACCCCTTCTCTCCCCCCTCCTAAGGGGCCGTCTAAAAATTTGATTGCATTTGAACTAGAAGTTCTCATAATAAGCCTCCGTAACAAATATCAGCCAATTCGACCTCATGGTGACTGATTTTTAAAATGTGCAACCATTGGAAAAAATCGGACAACATTATGCACGACACAAAATTTGCCTGTGCAACTATTGGGCACAGACAAGCTGTTTTAAATGATTTTTTAAATTTGTATGTCACTTTTTTCAAACACTTGAACTTTTGGATCTTGTTGGTCAATCCTGGATGAGTGCATCGACAAAAAAAATCGAGTGAATTGGGTTGAAATGACTAAAATACAGCATAAACACCAAAATCATGTGCTTAGCTGTGCAACGATTGGCAAATCACCCTACAGATTTTTTTTTTGTATTTTGCAGATTTTCCATCAAAAATACAAATAGGATACAGATACAGATTTAGCCCCACGAGATGAGCCCCACAATATGAGACCCACAAGATGAGCCCCAAGAGATGGTCCCGATAAGATAAACCTCCTGGGATAAGTCCTCCAAGTTATCGAAGAAGCCTAAACTGGAAATAATTATGAAACGAAATGATTTTTAATCTGACAAACAAAGAAAATTTTTGCCTATGTATTTAAAACAAATTTAAACATAAAGAGTTTTCGGCCCAATATGATTTCGAATCAAAAGCCTGTTGAGTTGTAAATAATGTGTAGAGGAAAAAACAGATACAGATTTTATACAGATTTTTTAACATTAATATAGATTAATACAGATTAGTTTTTATAATTTCAGGGAGAGTTAGTAGAAAGGGTTTTTCAATAGTCTCTTTTACTCAACAGTAAGCATAACTTCAATGTTAGTCTTCTTAACGGTAAATGATAGCTCTATGTGCGAGTTTTAACCTTCCTTTACGGTTAAAAAAAGGACAATTAACCGAATGAATGAATGAATTCTGTTTTCACTTGCGAGTTTGTAATGTTTAACATTATAGTAGTTTGTTGGCGGTTCCCTGGCCGAAAATGTTAGATAACCAATTTTAATGATATATGATATTTTCAATATTTCAAAACAATTTCAAATATTTCAAAAAGTCAAAAAAATATTTTTCAAATACTTTTTATTTTTGACAGATTTGCTGTATTTCAGTGTATCTTGAATTTTTGGAGTCGTTAAAAAAAGAATCAACCGATGATGTAGAAATATGCTGGGGTCCAATGAAAGTTTTGATAGCCATCTCGGATCTCCCATAACAATAATAAATCTTACATAATAATAGACATCTAATTTTGGCTTTGCTTCGCTGTATTTCGTTTTTCAACGAACCGATTTTTTTTAACTCAAATTTTAGTTTTTTGACGTTATTTTGATCATCACTTCATAGAATAAACCAAAACCAAAATTCTGATAAAGACTTTTAAATCAAAATCAACTTTAGAACAGCCATGACGTTTTAAAAATAATTGCAGAATTGGGAATTAAGTTTAGAATTTGAAAAAAGATGAAAAAGTTGTTAGAAGATATATTAAAGTTTATGGAAGAAAATGCTTCTTTACCGAATAAAGTTTCTCCTTCGAATAAATTCCTAAAAATATTCATATTATACATGAAATTCTAAAATTAGACCAGCACTCAGATCCCTGTTTACAAAAATATTTTTTAACAAATTTGAAAATTTTGTTCACTTGAACTCATGTTCAAAATAAGAACGAAGGACTTGATTTTTTCATGGATTTTCATGGAACATTGAGAGATGGAATTCAATATTTGAAAAATTTAAAAACAAAATTTTTTAAGAAAGAAATTATAATGCACAAAACAATTATTATCAGTATTCAAAGCATTATTAAAATCATCATCTGATATTCATATTTCAGGTATCAGAATGGGGGTAGGCTAAATAGCGGCACGTTATCCAAACATACGGGAAAATTGTGCCTAGCCTTTTTTTTTATCCAAGATTTCATCATTTACCTGAGAAACCTGAAAAACCTATAAAAGGAAGAAATAAATTCAATCTATTTAAGATGGCATAAAGCCTTTCCACTAGGGATTATTAGCATTAAAGCTCTTTTCTACATTCGGTAAGGAATGATAGAATGTTTTTTAAGTTTAATTTCTTAAACTCAGATTCGCTTAAAGCGTAAGATCCCAGAGTACGAAAACGTAGTCTGGCAAATGAGGGACAGTTACATATAAGATGGAAGGGATCTGCCACATCTGATTCACAACTACCACATACTGGAGATTCAGCACGCTGAATGTTGTGCATGTGATAGTTGAGTTTACAATGACCGGAGAGTGCTCTGATCAAGATGCTGCAATGAGATTTATTTAAAGTTAATAAGTAACTCGATATGATTGGAGATGGTTTTTCTAAAAATAATTTAGTTTGACGACAAGTGTCCGACTCTTCCCAGTATCGTTCATGCTGGTTAGAGGACCAAGTTTGAATTTGGTTTCTGAACCAACATGGCGATATTGGGACAGCCGGCTCAGGTCCGTAAAATTCCTTTTCCGACCCAGCTCTAGCGAGTTCTTCGGCGCATTCGTTTCCAAAAATTCCCTTATGTCCGGGTACCCATAGAAGGTTTAATCCATTGCCTTCAGCAAGTTCTTCGATTGCTTTCCGGCATGCGATTACCAGTTTTGATCTAGAACTGGAAGCACTGAGTGATTTGATAGCTGCTTGGCTATCTGAACAGAAGTAAATTGTTCTGAACATAATCTTCTTTTGAAGTGCAATTTGCACTCCATACATAATAGCATATAGCTCAGCCTGAAAGACTGTACAATATTTTCCTAGAGGTTGAGCATATTCTATGTTCAACTCGTGACAGTAAATTCCTGCACCTGCACGGCCGTTTGATAATGAACCGTCAGTATAGAATACAATATGAGAGGACATTTGGTCCTCTACGAAACCTGATAACCATTCTTGAGGAGAAGGAAATTTGACTTTAAACCCCATGTAGGGAAAACTACTCGAGAGTTTTAAATCGTTTGGCGCTAGATTAAACTTGTTTAATCTAACTAATTCAGGCCACACATTTGTATGACTCGATGATCTTTTGATATTTCCTGACAGCCAGAGACCAACTGCCTGTAGACGAAAAGCACATGAGAAGGCTTCCTGTTTTAGGAACAAGTGTAGAGGTTTGATAGAAAACAGAGCCTCTAGTGCTGCAGTAGGAGTTGTAGTGAACGATCCGGACATCCCCAAAAGACACATTCTTTGAAGGTGATTTAGTTTAGTCCGAACTGTTGCAACTTCTCCTTTCTGCCACCACACTAGACACCCATAGGCCAGAACTGGTCTTACTATTGTGGAGTAAATCCAGTGAATATGTTTGGGTTTAAGTCCCCAGTTTTTTCCGATTGCACGTCGGCATTGTCCGAAGGCCATGCATGCTTTTTGCCTTTCTTACAGAAAGGTATAGTTATCGGTCGATTTGGGAGATCCTTAATTATGGGTCTTAGATATACCTTTATAGGTAGCTATCGAATCAGCTCGACGAGTTCTGTCGATGTCAGTGTATTTGTATGTATTGGTGTGATTTTTTTATAAACTTTGTCACTACGTTTTTGCGAAACTGGGAAGTACAGTAAAAATGATTTTTGTCTTAAAAAATTTGATTTTTTTCCCTCTTCAATGTATAAAAGAAAGAAAAAAAACAAAATAGTTTGAAAAATAAATTTTCATAGTAATTATCATCAAATCATCACTCCAAAAAACGTGTCAATATGGCTGGCTAGCCACAATCAGCAATCACTAAAATCAAGATTATCGTATGTATGACGTCAAATTATACGTAACGTCATAGATACGCGCTTGCTATCAGTATGGACCTGTCGATGTGTGGAAGGGAGAACAGATAGAATTCACTCCCACTAAGGTCTTGATGTCATCCTGACAGAATCCGTATGGGAGGAAAATAACGGTTAAAATTTTCCCGACCAATGGTTATTTTTTTTCACTTTTATGGATCAGTTTGAAACCGATCCATTTCAAAAATTTCGGAACCGAAGCCCCGAATTATGAAACTTAAAAATGGTTTTCACCAAGGGGTACGACCCCAAAATTGATGAAGTCGTTGATGAGTACGTCATGCCCACACTGCATGGTACGGAAGCGATAGTAACTTCGCCCAACATTATATTCAGGCACAGATTGCTCTGAGAAGGGGAAAACAACACGGGTACGCGGCAGCGATGCCACATTTAAATCTGTATTTTCGAAGCAAAAAATCTTTTTTATCTGTATCAAATCTCAAAAATCTGTATTGAAATCTGTATCTGGAATATCGTTTGCGGATACTAATGGTGCAATATGATGACGTATGTATAACGCATAACGCACTAAATTGGATTGCGCTTATGATTTTTACGGACTGCGCACTGTTAAATCATTGTTAATTCTGTCATTTTGCTACACGAAAACTGCTATTTGTACGAATAAGGGGCCGTTCAGATACCACGTGGACAGAAAAATGAGATTTTTGACCCCCTCCTCCCCCTCCGTGGACAAGCGTGGACATTTGGAGAACCCCTACCCCCCTCCCCGGATGTCCACGTGGACAGATTTGAAATTGTTTTTTTTTTTCTAAATCTAATGTGACAGTTAGAAAACACTACTTTTTGCCTTTTTTATTGAAATGGTTGAATTTGAAAAAAAAAAAACGAATAAGCATTTCCTGATATAGAATAATTTAAAAAATTTAAATTTCTAAATTATCATATCTATCACTTGCTTTCAAGTAGCTACTAATTGTTTAAACATCTTAATATTTTTTCAGCTTTAGAAAATATTTTGGAAGTATGTCCACGTGGACATGACCCAAACCTCTACCCCCCTCTCCGTGGACAAGCGTGGACATTTCCATACACCCCCTCCTCCCCCTAAGTTGTCCACGTGGTATGTGAACGGCCCCTAACTGCGAAATATGTCCTTGGGTTTAACAATCAGTTGGGATAACAATAGTCATGTATGTATATTCACAATATACTGCTACAAAAATGTCCAGGGCCGTAGGCCAATAACATTTAACATAGCATTGTAAGTTACTAGTCGTGTAATGTAAAGTCTAATTTTAGTGAAAGATTCTCAAACATAGGATTTAATCTGTTTTCAAACCCTAGTTTGTCGTTATACATTCTGTATTTTTATAGTCCCGATCCCTGATCTGGAAGATTTTTGAAATTTGTGGCTGTGGCAATTTAAGATGGCTTGAACGCTAGGTCATTAAGGAGATTATTGTCGATTTTCTTAAATTTGAATCAAAATATCTTAAAAAAAAATTTAATTTTCTGAAAATCTGTATAAAATCTGTATAAATTTCCAATTATCTGTAATCTGTACATACAGATTCTTGGTTTGAAAATTTCGAAAAAATCTGTATGTTTACAGAAAAATCTGTATATGTGGTAACGCTGGTACGCGGACGATGTATGTCCTCTCATCTTCTCACATGCCGTTCGTGCTTACGAAGCTTTTTCTTAAGCAGCAACGACAGGAGAGTATTTCGCCCGTGGAAGCAAATTGAATCCAATAAGACAAATGCTCTCGAGCTTTAAGCTCTCGGGCTTGTTTTTTTGTTCCCTTTTCTCTTCCTCTCTTCAGATCTAACGTTGCGTTGTTGTTGTTGGGGTTGGTGTCTAGAGAAAAACGATGACGGCTTGGAGGTCAATCTGAACTTTCACTTGCTGAAGCCAATGGAAGATGACAACCAGACAGTAGCGCCACCAAGCCCTCCATAGTAGAGTTTGAAGCATTTGGGATTTTTTTGGAACATGCATATAAAGCTAAAAAGCTAATTATCATTATTGACAAAGTTGAAGAAACAGAAAAAAAAACCTTTTCGCCAGGTTGACCAAATACAAAAATGACAAAATCGACAAAATTGAAAAAAAATGACTAAATAGACCAATTTGACAAAATTGACGAAATTGACAAACTTGACATAATTCATTGATTTGACAAAATTCACTTAGTTGAAAAAATCATAGAATTGATGAAATATATAAAATTGACAAAATCGAGAAATTGGCAGATAAAATTCACTGAATTGACAAGATTGATAAGACTGACAAAATTAACAAAATTGAAAAAAATGACAAAATTGACAAAATTGAAAAAATTGACAAAATTGACAAAATTGACAAAATTGACAAAATTAACAAAACTGACAAAATTGACAAAATTGACAAAATTGACAAAATTGAAAAAAGTTAACAAAATTAACAAAATTGACAAAAGAGATGACAAAATCGACAAAATTCACTAAATTGACAAAATTGACAAGATTGATAAAACTGACAAAATTGAAAAAAAATGACTAAATTAACGATGACAAAGTCGAAAAAATTCACTAAATTGACAAAATTGACAAGATTGATAAAACTGACAAAAATCGACAAAATTGACAAAATTGACCAAATTGACAAAGTCGACCAAATTGACAAACTTGGCTTAATTCATTGATTTGACAAAATTCACTTAGCTGAAAAAATCATAACAATTGATAATATTTATAAAATTGACAAAATCGAGAAAATTGGCAGAGTTGACAAAATTGACGATGAAAAAATCGACAAAATTCACTGAATTGACAAAATTGACAAGATTGATAAAACTGACATAAATCGACAAAATTGACCAAAACGACCAAATTGTCAAAATTCACAAAATTGACACAGACAAAATCGACAAAATTCACTTTATTCAAAAAATTGACAAAATTGACTGGCGAAATTTACAAAATTGACCCAATTGACCAAATTGACAAAATTGACAAGATTGACAAATTGACAAAATTGACCAACTTGACAAAATCGAAGAAAATTGACAAAATTGAGAAAATTGGCCAAATTGACAACGACAAAATCGACAAAATGCACTTAATTGACAAAGCTGACAAAATTGACAAGATTGACAAATTTGAAAAAATTGACAGAATTTTCAAATTAGAAAAAGTTGACAAAATCATGAAAATTGTTAAAATCGACAAAATTGACAAAATCTAGAAAATTGGTTAAATTGACAAAATTTACTAACTAACAATGCTGACAAAATCATGAAAATTGATAAAATTGACATTATTGATAAAATGGAAAAAATGACCAAATTAACAAAATTAACGAAATAGACAAAATCAACAAAACAGAATAAAAATCTCAAAATAACAAAATTCAAAATACTACGCTTTCAAAATTTTCAATATTATTAATTTTCAAAATTTATTCTACCGATTTTCTACATTTTGGTATCGTATTTTACTCTAGCAATTGAAATTTTATCCAATAGTTTTATCTATGTATTTGTTTCCTCTACTTGAGAGGTTGAATTATTTGAAATACATGGTCAGGTATCTTTTTTTAAATTGTATTCTTAATTTTTATACCCCTTCCATTTTGAAGATATCATATGCTGTAACTCCAAAAGGAGTAAATCGAGTTAGGTTATAATGTCTTAGAAACGGAATCATACATGATATTCCAGAATCTAGTTATTCAAAAATCTCCAATTAGTTGCAAATAAGGTTATTTATATGAAATTTATGATTATATTAAAAATACTTTTATCCTAATAAAAACTTTGAATCTTTATTTCCTAAAATCATTTTGGATTTATTGCGTATGAAATTCATTAATGATAATTCATAATTCATTTTGTTTTATATGTACCCAAATATAATTTACAGACTGTAAGAAAGGCTACAATCCACTGTCAAGTGTATTAAATCGGGTTTTTGATTCTGAATTCGATGTGATCAGACCAGTTTAATTTGGAGTTAAGAATGACACCCAAATATTTAACTTGATCAGACACGGTGATTTCGGAACCATAAAACAGCAGAGGGCGCACCCCGCGGGTGATACGTTTTTTAGTAAATTAAACAATATTAGTTTTTAGAGGATTAACTGAAAGTTCTACATGAGAACACCATCGTTCAACAGAGCGCAGAGCTTGTTGCATTATATCAAATAATGTGCTTATTCACAAACCTCTTACCAGCAGAAGATAATCATCTGCGAATCCATAGATTGGTATTCCACGGTCATTGAGTTTTCTCAACAAGCCGTCTGCAACTAGGTTCCACAAAAGAGGTGATAGTACACCTCCCTGTGGGCAACCACGTGTGCTAACTTTTGTTATTGAAGCCTGTCTTAAAGACGAATGAAAATTCCTGTTACTTAGCATAGCGCTAATCCAGTTAGTTATAACACTAGGCACTCCATGAAGTAGTGCCGCATCCATTATTGATGTAAACGAGACATTATCAAATGCTCCTTCTATGTCTAGAAATGCTCCTAGACATGATTCTTTCTGTGAAAAACTATTTTCAATATTATGTACTACGTTGTGCAGAAGAGTTAATGTTGATTTTCCTGTTTGGTATGCATGTTGTGTCGCATTAAGCGGATGTTGAACAAGGCATTCTTGCCTGATATGATGATCAATTAAACGTTCAAGTGCTTTTAAAAGAAATGAACTTAGACTAATAGGACGAAAGCTTTTGGCTTCGTCGTATGATGATCGTCCCCCTTTAGGGATGAATTTCACGGCTATCTGCCGCCAAAGTTTAGGAATATATGCATGAGCAAAACTGCTTATCATTATTTTTCTTAATATGTGTTTGAAATGATCGAAACCTTTTTGAAGCAAAACTGGAAATAAACCGTCACTTCCAGGAGATTTGTATTGAGCAAAACCATCGATTGCCCATTTGATCGATTCTGTAGTAACTATTTTCCGAGCAAAATGCAAGGAATCTAGACTTCCAGAAAAGAACTCAGGCTCTATCGATGGATCTTGATCAACACATCCTGGAAAGTGAGTATTGAATAGACAACTTAATGTTTCTTCGTCGTTTGATGTATAATCACCACTAGGGGTTTTAAGGTATGAAACCTGATAATCTTTTGATTTGGCTAAGACTTTATTTAACCTACTTGCTTCGTGCAAGCTTGAAATGTTTGTGCAGTAGCTCTGCCAACTTGAGCGTTCGGCAGCTCTTGTTGCTTTCCGGTAAGCTCTGCGAGCCAACTTGAAAGCATCAAAACCTTCCGTGCGCCTTCGGTTCCAAGAGCGTCTGCAGTTTTTTCGTAATTTACTGAGATTTGAGTTCCACCATGGTGTACTGTTTTTGTTGAATTTCAACGTTCGTACGGGACACGCTTCTTCATAAGAATTTAAAATAATTTCGGTGGTTTTTGCAACCACTTCATCCAACTCAAAAGGAGTAGTAATTTCAGGTGTATATCCATGAAATTTCGTAGCAAGATGCTCCAAATATAGGTCCCAATTAGTTGTTCTTGGGTTTCTGAATGTAATTGTTTCTAAAAACTCACCTGAGTGTTCAAAATAGATAAACCTGTGGTCAGAAATCGATTCTTCGTTAGGCACATGCCAATTTGAAATTTTCTGAGAAATTGTTCTAGAACAAAGTGTGATGTCAATCACCTCTTCTCTGTCACACCTAACAAAAGTTGGTTTATTTCCTACATTTAGAATTTCTAAATCAGTGCTGCTTAAATATTCCATTAAATTTAAGCCTCTCAGATTGATATCTGAGCTACGCCATACCAAATGATGGGCATTGGCATCACAGCCGATTACAAGAGGTATATTTTGTGATTCACAGAATGAAATGACATTTTTTAAATCATCCGTAGGGGATGATTGTTCATATGGTAAATATGCTGAACAATAGACGTATTTTCTATCAGGCAGCGAAACCTGAACGACGCAAATATCTCTTGTTGTTAGATTGGGTATAAGTGTTGCATTTAAAGAATTGTTTATCAATATACATGCACGAGGCATTATTCGGGCACTAGCCATTCCAATTACACTGAACACAGTAAAGTTTGGTTTGAGCAAATTCCCTAAGTAAAAAGTTCCATTTCGGAAATAGGGTTCTTGGACCAAGGCGATTGATGCAGTTCCATTAAGGATTAAACGACATAAGTTTTAAAATATTCAATTCAAGAAAAACAAACTCAATTTCATAATCTTAACAGTGAGGACTTTATTTGACGATTAAAAAATGCTCCATTTTTATCCGATTAAATGTGAAAATCATATTCAACGGAAAGCTTCCCGTGCCAGCGAAGAAAAATTACTCCAGGCTTCCAAATTCTATATCAGACTTTTATGAAGAACGTTAACTGATTTCTAAATCTCAACTTGGTTGCAGTCTAACAAAATGCTATTAATTTGTTCTATTGATAGTAGTTTTTTTGGATTCTTTTTGAATCCTGGGAAGTATTATCTGAACTGAAGGAACTTATGTTGCGTCCGTTTACTCTAGAAAATTTCGAGGATTTTCAAAATTTTCACACATTCAGCTAAAGAGCCGCATTTATACATCTAAAGAGCCGAGTGCGGCTCGCGAGCCGCAGGTTGCCGACCTATGGGTTAGGGTCATATAGACCCGAATTACTATTCAGGCTGTATCTCCAAAACGACTGAACCGAATTTCATGAATTGTACCATTTTTGAATCATCTGCATGTTCACAATATACAACATTATTATAATTTTATGATGTCTGAAAATAGAGACGAAATATATAAAAATGGTCAAAAAAAGATGGCGTTTTTAACGAAGATCGTGACTATCCCGGTTTAAAAAATTAAATTTCACTATATCAGCTAAATTTTGGCTGATTTAAAGATTCAACTAAAGTATAAAAAAGTTTTGGGTTTCCGATATCATATTTGATAATTGGATGTACGAGAAATTGATTTCTTATAACACTATTTAAAAATTTAATTTAACATTTCAGAGTAGTTGTGCTCAGGGTAGCAAAAAGTGTTAAGTTCAAGTCAATGAACCTTAAATTTGGTCATCTATATGTTGAAATTCTATGATTCAATACAAGAATTGGTTACCCTATCAGTCTTTTCGTTAATAATAAATCACTATCGGTTATAAAAATACAGTCATAAAATCATTGAAATTTGTTCATGAACTCTTCAAATTACCAACTGTGGACCGTAAAACCAAGCACTTCTATTATTTCAATATGAGTTCTCAATCTATCTGAATTCATATCAATCAAGAGTTTTTCAATACGACTTCAACAAAATTAGTCATTTTTGAGGACTTGTTGACTGAAAGATCGTTTTCTGAAAATGATGAAAATCAAAACTCAAAATGGTAGTGTTTATGAGAATGGGTTCAGTAATTTTGATTTTATACAAATAATCCAGGTCTATATGACCCTAACCTGCTAATTGTAAATTTCATGTATCGACCTTTAACCGTTACTGAGATATCGCTACGAGAAAGTACAGTTCGGGTCATATAGACCCTAACCGCAAAGTAAGGTAAAAAAGAAAATAAATTGAGAATCGTATTGAAAAATCTAAATTCATATTTAATTAAGTCTGCGTCGTCATGAGTTGGAAAAAATTGAAAATTTTCCAAAATAAATAGCCTCAGTAACTTGACTTTCAGTAATTTTTCTGTTGAAGTTTTTACAAATTTCACCAAATTTTTCCTGAGGTTTGATTCATATTAACCCTTCGTTTCATAAAGTAACAAATTTGCAACAATTAATTAAAGCTGTTGTAAATTATGCAGAAATTCAAATAGTCAACTTTTTTCTTCATGGCAATCAAATTTCTAACTTCAAGATACGGTTCAATTAAAAAAATTACTTTCCGAGTATATTTGTACAAACTAGACTAAATTCAATCTGAAAAATATAAAATGTTAAAAAAGGCTTATTTTTCAGAATTTTGACCTAGTTCAATTCGCTCCGAGGAAAAAAAAATTAATTGGAAAAAATATTTTCGCATTTTCAGTAATGCAATTAACACAATTGAATACAATTTGAAGATTTTTTTAAATTTTTGTCTGATATAATGGCCTTTAATTAATTGTTGCAAATTTGCAACATTATGCAACGGTAGCACCTTTAGTTACGTATATGGGCTACAAAGTGTGTTTTCGAAAGTTTCATCGATTAAACGGTGAACATATATACCTATAAATTATTTTAATTTTTTATTATCATGTTATCGAGACATTTTTAAAAATAATGCAGATCCATTATCTTCAAACTGAACAAAATGGCTACCAACTGTAGAAATATGGGATAAAAAAAATAAAAAATCCTTTTGACTAGATCATCAATCATTCGTATCATAAATTTAAAAAAAATGGTATTAATTACGAAACCTCGTAAGAAAACCTGCATAAAAGTTGAAAAATTGTATTTCCAAAGGGTCACATATGTACATATGTATGCTGTATGTTGGTTATCCACCATGGGTGCAAGGATTCACCGCAGTTTCTGCCTAAGTATGTTTTCAAATGTATTCTCAGATTATTAAGTTCGATAATATATTTCCAAAGGGTCACATTTAGTACAAATTTGTGACTTTTGAGTAGTTGAAGTATTTGTAGTAATAGTTTGAATCTATAATTTTTCAAATACAACGGGCGCTGTGTTTCTATGATTTAAATTATTATATTGTAATCCCCGGGAAAGATTTTCAGGGTTCGAAATAAATATTTTCGCATTTTTTAGTAAATTAATTATTAACATACTTTTTTCCATACTAGTACATTGAATTTTTAAATGCAAATGCATTATATGTTCTCAACATTATACAATGTAGTACCCTAGTTTGTAACATGAGTTCCATAATGTGCTTCAATTACTTTTTATCATTTAAACAGTATTAATGTTTACAGTACAAATTTTTTCAGAACGAATGTGAAAAGGAAACGGTGCGTGATGGTGAAAAGCAGTTTCATTTTAGTCCTACTTATAATTCCGTCTTCTGAATGTGTACCATCGAAAAATCGTTTTCGATATTGGACCCTAAACGTTCCCTTTCCCTTTTCCAAATTAGAATCAAAGCTAACAGCTGAGTCACCGCAACTATTACGGCTCCTTCCTCTACTAACATGGATTAAATAGTGATCCACTCGGCAAAATGAAACTTATAAGTAAATTGCCTTAATTAATAAACCTGTGATTAAAAAAAATCAACAAAAAATATATGAGTGCATTTTGAAGGTATGTTATCCATCGATTTTTTTTATTAAGGAATATTGAAAATATTGTTCTTTTGTTTTTTTTTTTATTATTGGTGTTTCAATAAACAATGCAAATTGTTTCTTCAACAATTTGTATTCCCTGATTTCAAGTTACTTGGTTCTTTGCAAATAAGTATACCATGTACAACAATCAATTTTTCTGTTATAATGGTTTTATAATTCGTTGTTGTCAGCCGATAATGAACTTTTTTTTTAAGATTGTTGTATATTGCGCTTAAGAACCATGAACACGAAGATCATAAAACCACATAAAATCTTTCACAAAAAATTAAGTTACTCAAAATGAACTGGAGATTTGTCGATATAAATAATCTCAATAATGAATGTAAGCACATACTTAGGAACTGAGGTGAATCCGTGGACCAATGGTGGATAACCAGCATACATAGGTTCTACCCCCAGCTAAATGGTGTCCAGACACTAGGTTTACGAAGTTTTTGAGCTAAAACTATGGTTAGTGCAAGATAAACTAAGAGTAAACATTTATTTCTAGCTGTCTTGTGTGAGGAACAAAAAGGTATAACCGTTTCATGTTGTTGCAAATTTGCAACAATTAATATTTTGGCTAAATACTCGAAATGTGTGAAAATTATATTTTTTCATTATTTTTCCCTTCATGTACTCATCATTGCGCACTATTGAGAATTTTTTCAAGAAAAATAAAAAATCATGAAATGAAGGGTTAAAACTGACCCATTGCCCATATTTTTATGTAGTTTTTGTTAAAATTGGCTCACAAATAACTATGCTCACAAATAACTATTTATGCTGATATCAATTCAGTGCCGCAGCGTTCAGTTCACAATAGTTCGGCCAGCAGCGATATTTCATCGACATCTAACTGGACACCGGGATGCACCACTTATAGCAATTCGGAAGTTCTCTACTCTGGCCACCAACGACCGACTGTTCCTGCAATAAGTCGTCCCGTTTTTCGGTCTGGTGGTCCAGGGGGAGGCTTCCAATTGCCATGCAACGGCAAGTATTCTTCATTAATGACCATATCGCCTAGTCACACACCTCTGCTTTCTAGCTCCGCCCAGAGTGTGCCGGAACAACATGGAGCATGGTGCTACTACCAAAACGTCCGTGGTTTACGCACCAAAACTGAAGTGTTGTATTTGGATACGAGTGATTGCAGTTACGATGTGGTCATTTTGACTGAAACTGGGCTGACTGACTCCTTTGATTTGGCTTAGATTTTTGGAAATCAGTACGCTGTGATCGTAGTCCGCGAGATAGCGTCAAAAAAAGCTTCGGAGGTGTTCTGATTGCACTGAAACAATGCCACGCCAGCAGTTTTGTCGACACAGACAATGGAAACGAACTGGAACAAGTTTGTGTTGCTGCCACAATTAATGGTAAAAGATTCCTATTCTGTGCTGTTTATATCCCACCTGATAAGAACTGCTGTGCCCAGGTAGTCGAGTCCCACGTGGCTTCTATCCGTGAATTGTACGCTAAGGCTTCTCGTGATGATTCCGTGCTGGTTTGTGGTGACTATAACCAGCCTCGTTTGATGTGGGAAAAATGCGAAATTGGAGCTCAACTTTTAAACGTAACACCCCTTAGTGCTGCTGCCTCTTGCTTGATCGATGGTACAAATTCGTTGAGTCTGTCTCAGTTTAATGCAGTCAGGAATCACGTTGAAAGGACATTGGATCTAGTTTTTGGTCCAAGTGAGGAAAAGATTGATGTCAGTACAGCTCCTGAAGTATTAGTACCGGTTGACTTGTATCACCCTCCGGTTGTCTTTGACTTACCAGTTGATTCAACCACCAAAGAGGCTCCATCAAATTATTCGATCGGTAGCATAAGACCTCTAAATTTCCGGAAGACAAATTTTGCGCTTCTTTCGCAGTATCTAATTAGCATTGATTGGGATGCAGTTTTAAGTAACTCATCGGTTGACAGCATGACTGAAACGTTTTGCATTTTAATCAGCAACTGGTTGAATGAGCATGTTCCTAGATTCAAGCCACCTGTATCACCTGCTTGGAGCACACCTACACTTCGACAACCACCAAGTGAAAAAAATGTTTGTTTGCGTAGACTTCGTAAGAAGCGGACAGAAGACTGTCAAGCAAAATTTGGGATAGCTAGCACAGCATACCGTCGACTCAATGCCTCACTCTACAAGCTTCATGTGATGCGTTTACAATCCGGTCTGCGCAGTAACCCTCGAAGTTTCTGGAAGTTTGTAAATTCAAAACGGAAATCAAACGCAATCCCTTCGTCAGTGTTCTTCCATGAGACTGTAGCTAACTCTCCACAAACGTGTTGCGATCTGTTTGATGAACATTACAGGTCAGTTTTTTCGGACAATGCTTCTACTGCACGTGAGTGTATCGAAGCCATTAGCAGTGTTCCTATCGATGCAATAGACTTTAACACCTTTGAAGTCAATCAAGAAATTGTCGAAGCTGCTGCAAAAAAACTGAAAAGCTCGTTTGCGCCAGGACCTGACGGAATCCCATCAGCTATTTATTGTCGATGCATCGAAGCAGTATCATAACCTCTGGCTAGAATTTTTAACCGGTCTTTCCAGCAACAGAAATTTCCAGAGATGTGGAAAACTTCGTTTATGTTTCCGATTTTCAAAACTGGCGAACGTCGGAACGTTAAACAATACCGAGGAATCACTAGCTTGTCCGCAGGTTCCAAGCTGTTCGAGATAATAGTTAGTCAAGCCTTACTACAGGCTTCATTGCCATATATTGCTTTAGAACAACATGGGTTTATGCCTGGAAGATCGGTATGTACGAATCTTGTAGAATACACTTCGTTATGTTTGAATCAGCTTGAAAATAAGAAGCAAGTTGATGCCATATACACCGACATCAAGGCTGCATTCGATGCCATTGATCATCAAATTCTTCTTGCTAAGCTTGCTAAGCTTGGCATTCATAATAATATGATTGATTGGCTCAAGTCATTTTTAACTGAAAGGTGCATAAGAATTAAAATTGACGATAGCATCTCCTTACCTTTTATAAACCGATCTGGCGTCCCTCAGGGTAGTAACTTGGGGCCTTTGTTATTTGCATTATTTTTCAACGATTTGATAACCAGTTTAGACGATGAAACAAAAATTGGACATGCTGATGATCTGAAAATATTCGTTTCAATAGAATGCGCTGCGGACTGTGAATACCTTCAATCGTTGTTAGACCACTTTGATGGATGGTGTAGACGTAACAAATTATCTGTTAGTGTCTCAAAGTGTTCTGTGATAACCTTTCACCGGAAAAAACCGCCTATTCTACAGTGAGCGAAATAAGAATAGCACCACTATGTGTTTTGCTTGTTAAAATATGAATGATTGAAAATTACGAAAATTTTCTTCCACAGATTGTTCTGAATTGCTCAACGGATAAATCAAGCATAAGTTTACTTTTTTTGGACGTTGCAATTGGCGTTGAGGACCAAAAATGTGGAAAAGGGGTGCGAAATAAGAATAGAACCACTTGAGTTTTTCCAACAAAAACTAGATTAGTTTTAAAAATTTACTCTGTAAAAGTGAATAATATTGCTTCTACGAGTTATTTGAATAGAAAACTGCATTTTAGGAGTTTTTCATAAATCCAAAGGTTTTCAAAGGTTTTAAAATGAGGGTTTCAAGAGATGCTCCTCTAGCGTTAAGGAATTTGATATTTGTGCTATAAAACTTTATCAAGCTGCTTGATTTCTTCATTAACATTCATAAGTATGATTCAAAATGATGAAACATAGATTTGAGGCTAAGTTTGAATCCAAAAAGCAGGTTAGAATTCAAAAATACTAATGTTTTTTTAATAATCAAACACTTTTTCTAGTTTCAAGTCATAGATGGCAGCACTATCTTGCCATTAAACCAAATTCATGCCCATTTTCGAATATCTGAGATTAATTAGGGAGTGCTGGACGATTTTGGTCAAGAAATAAATACATGTACCGTGTGAACGCTTTGGAAATTCTAAGATCACTAAATCCAAAAAAAATAGAATTGCATCAAGGTCAATAAAGTAAATTTTTTTGGACCGATTATCAGAATAAAGTTATATTTTGGGATGCAGCTTGAGGACCAGACGGCTAGCAGTATTATTATAGGTATGATTTGCAATTGAATCAGAAGTTGAGATGAGCAGAAATTTTGGCGGTTGTACATTTTTGTGTTGGTGATTCTTTTGCAAATCCGGAAAAGCTTTCTGCAGCGTGGAAGTTCAAAAATATAATGGGAAAATACCTCAAAATGATGAATATGGGCCTAAATAAACCTGGAAAATCAATATTGAGACAAAATTTGGTGTTAACTGCAAGATAGTGCTGCCATCTACGACTTGAAACTGGAAAAAAGTGTGGTTTACTGAACAAAATCAAAGTTTTTGATTTCCAACGTATTTTTTCCGATTAAAAATTAATTCCGAATGTTTGTTTCATCATTTCACGTCATTTTAATGAAGAAAGTTAGTTATTTGATAAAGAATTACAGCTCAAATATTTAATTCCTTAACGCTAGAGGAGCATCTCTTAAAATCCCCAGTTTAAAACCTTTGAAATCCTTTGGAATTCTGGAAAACTCCTTAAATGCAGTTTTCTATTCAAATAACTCGTAGAAGCATTATTATTCACTTTTACACAGTAAATTTTTGATAATAATCTAGTTTTTGTTAGAAAAACTCAAGTGGTTCTATTCTTATTTCGCACCCCTTTTTCACATTTTTGGTTCTCAACGCCAATTGCAACGTCTAAAAAAAGTAAACTTATGCTTGATTTATCCGTTAAGCAATTCAGAACAATCTGTGGAAGAAAATTTTCGTAATTTTCAATCATTCATATTTTAACAAGCAAAACACATAGTGGTGCTATTCTTATTTCGCTCACTGTATTTGACTACTACATCGGCAATGAGCATATAAAAAGAGTCTTCGAAGTTAATGATCTTGGTGTTATCCTTGATGATCAGCTTACCTTCAACAATCAACGTTCTTCGGTAATTAATAAGGCCAATCGACAACTCGGCTTCATCTCTAAAATATCGCGAGAATTTAAAGACCCGTATTGCTTGAAGTCACTTTACTGTGCACTCGTCCGATCAATTATTGAGCACGCTGCAATCGTTTTGGCTCCGTATCAGCTCAGCTGGATTTTACGAATCGAACGTGTACAAAAACGGTTTATTAGATTCGCTTTACGCCATTTGCCTTGGAGTCATCCCGGAAATCTGTCCCCTTATTCTCATCGATGCCAGCTCATGGGCCTAGATACTCTTGAACGTCGCCGAAAAACTCAACAAAAATGTTGAACGGAGAAGTGCAATCGCCAAACCTGCTAAGGATGATCAGCTTTAGAGCTCCGTCGAGAACGTCACGATCTCATTCGCTGTTGTCGAATCGAACTCATAGGACATCTTACGGCTACAATGAACCAATCAGCGCAATGATGCGCATATTCCAGGATGCTGAGCACTTACATCAGTTCGGAGAACCATCAAGCCGTTTTGTTCGTCGTTTACACCAATCAAGATGGTTTTATTCTTTGTGATCGTGTACTTATTCATTTAAACACATTTGTTCGATGAATTAATAATTATAAATAAATAAATAAATAAATAAATAAATAAATAAATAAATAAATAAATAAATAAATAAATAAATAAATAAATAAATAAACTAAGATATATTAACTTTTAAATATGAAGTGTAAATATTGTGCATATTTTTCGAATTGTTGTCGTACTTTCCCAACCCCGCCAATAGAAGGGGTGGTCTACGTTTCACCTCTCCACTTTTTTTTACCTTACTGCCAATAAGTTTTTCGATCGAAAACTCATAGACCAAGGATTTCTGAGGCTACCAATTTGATCAATTTTTTTTAAAAGGGTCATTTTTTAGTTTCCTCATATTTTAAAGCTTCCCTTAGCTGTAGACTGCTTGTCAAACAGTTTTCATAAGTATGAATTATTGGTTTACCATATTTTTAAACATTCTACACTAAGAGTAAATAATTCGCTTTTGTATTATGGCGATTTAAGAAAACCCCTTCAAAGGCGAAGTTGGGCACTATAGACACACAATTTTTACAAAATCAATAATTTTAATATACGGATGAATTTGTTTTGGAAATATTTTTATTATGTTTTGAAGCCAAAAAAAAACACAGAATCATTTTGTAGAAAAAAAAATTTGTTTATATCCAATGTAGTTGGTTTGAAAAGCGAACAAAAACAGTCGAAATTTAATGAATTCACGTCACAAAATGGGAACTTTTTAACTTTACGAGAAATCTATCACATTTATTGAAATAAAAAAAAGAGGTTTTCTTTGAAAATGATAAGACGATTCTAAAACTCTAAAATTTATAGAAATCGGTTGGAATCTAGCTGAGTTAAAACAGCGCGATTGAGCGAATTCACGTCACAATATATGATTTTTTGTTAAATTTTATATGAAAAATATGCTCTGAAAGCTGTTTTACCCTCCAGATGGTCGAATTTTAACAAATCGAGCACAATTTAGTTGATTTTTTTAATAATTTCATTAATTTCAAATACAAAAAGATTGAAGAAATAAAAAAAAATTGTGAATCTTTAAATGAAGACAGTAGAAATTTTAACATATGATCCCTCAATATGTAGCTGTTCAAGTGCCAATCAAAATAAGGAAAAATTTTGGTGCAGATACTGAAAATTTATGATTGTAAAAGTCGGAACAACAGAATATCGTTTTGGAAAGTGTACATAAAATTTGAAAGCTCCAAAGATTGGTTCAGTATAACCACAGGTACAACTTTATATTCGTGACGTAAATTCAGTCAACTACCCTGTTCTGTTTGAACTGAGTGAATTCACGTCTCAACTTCAAATAAGTATAACTTCGTTCGTTGTTGTTCAATCGAGAAGCTACGTACATCAAATTGTTGGTAATGATTTCTTTACAACTCATTCGAAGACCTCGATATTCTATTTCCAGAGAGAACAGGAAATCAAAGTTGTATGTACTTAAGTCCAAAATGGTTAATGGTAGCGTGAATTCACTTGACAAAAGTAATCAATCACAACAAAAACAACTAAAATTTTACAATGACCAAATTATATTCATTTTGAAGGAAATTCAATTTGCGACCGTTTGCTACAATTTTTGTCATTTTCAAGTAAATTGGTTGACTTCTAGAATGATAACAGTGCAGAATAGTCTGGAAAAGCGTAAATTTTAGTTTGTAACAAAGGAAAAATTTTCTTGCTGGTATTATGTACCTAAAATAGGAAAACTAACATTCATCCTTTAATTCAGGTATCGAATCGAGGGAATCTTCACAACAACAACACCATAGCATGACTAATTACGCCATGATGAAACACCACCCGGAGAATAATAGATCAACGACCTTCCCCATCAGTGGCAGAAGCAGAAGCAACCCAGCAGCAGCAGAAGAATCGCCTCCGGAAAAATAAAATTATATTCACGCACCAGCCACTAAATTGTACTCACAATCAAGTGTCATTTTCGCAAACCAAAACCACGCCATTTGGAAATGAGCAGAAGCATGCTAGACAACCGAAAGTAAAACAGATAAATAGAAAAAAAGCAGAAACCGGTCGAAAACCATGAATTCTTCCCACATTTTAGACTTTGGAGCCGAGTTTGGATGGGGTTAGTGTGGCCAACGCTTGTTGACGCCCATTTTACAAAGTTTAAATTATTTTTTTTTATTTTTTTAAACAATTAAGTTTAAAAATTTCCACTGGATTATATGTATATATATTAAAAATTCAGTTATCGGAAGTGTACAAAAGTAACATTTAAAGTTTTATAGCAGGCTACTAGATATAGTTTTGGTTTTATAAGGGCTTGAGGAGTCCAATAAAACTATTGGTGTTGCTTGGGAATGCTGGGTTCTGACCCTGAACCAAAAATAGGTGATTCCAAATTCATGCCGCACTAGCCCCACTAACAAACCACGGATAATTGTGGAACCAGGAAAGGGGATCCAAGTTCAGGTTGACGGCAATGAGGGACGCGATTTCATGAAAAACCGCGGTCAAACTTCCTCACAAAAGCGTCGTAATTTTCATGGTGGATTGCTGTTGCTGTTGGTGATGTTTCTGCTGTTGCTGATGATGACGATTCTGATGATTTCCAACTTGGACCCGGGACGCAGGCAGTTATCTTTGCTGCTGAATTGTACCTACAGCACAGCTCTAGCAGTGTCTCTATGTGGAATCCTCGAATGGAATGAGATATTCATCTCGATGTCCGGTTGTTGATGCTGCCGGTTCATTCAAGTGGCTTCTGCAAATGTCATCTCGGGTAGGTACCTACTCTCGGATGCGGTGCGGTCAACATCTAGCCTGCAGCTTCAGGCAGCGGTGACACAGTGGGCTAATCCAATTACAGTTCTGAGAATTTTTCTTCCAAATTCTATCATCCGTGATAGTTGAGATTTTTTTCTTCCTAATTCGACTTATTCAAAGTTTTTTTTTCGTAAACAGTGAATTTCATTCAGGGTGTTATCAGGTTAACGAACAAGTGTCAACGAAACACAGTCATGAAGAAAAAACTAACCTTAGCTAATAGCGCTAGCACACTTAACTCGTGATGTAGCCCATTGTATGAATTTCTGGAGAAACAAAAACTTCCATCGTTAGGTGGAGTCATAAATCCTAGAATGGTCCAAATGTTAGGTACAATTCACGCGCATTTGTATGGTTTGTAATTTTTATGATTACATATTTTAGTTTACCATATTTTTCGAACATTCCGAACATAACCATGCGAAAATCAAAAGAAATATTTAGATGTACCTAGTTGAATAATACACAAGTTAAAAACATTTGCCGACAGGATGGTTTCACAGAAAAGTAAAAAAAACAAGAACTTTTGTTTCAAACTTTTGCGCAAAACACAGTTAAAGCGCATACACAGTTTTTATAATAATTGAACTGCCTCATGCAGCTTCACAGAACACGTAATCATGTTTTCGACCTGTAAAATTACGGTACGGTACGGTGTCCTGCTCCTTTTTGTTACAGGACATTTGCGTAATTTTACAGGAAACAATTTTTGCTGTGTACCTTAAGCATGGAGGATGAACTAGAATTGATGACTGGAACGTATTTATTGACACGTTCGTCGCCATGGGAACTTTATTCGTGTGACGCATGCATTTCCTGGGAGGCCCCGTAACATAGAAAAACGTGTGACGCTCTCTTATTTACTCATGTTAGCCGCTCAGCTTAGATACACGTTGCAAAGCTTGGAGCTCTCCTTCTTAATTATGTCGCTCCGGGAATTTCTTCGGGCCCGGCTAGTAAAATACTAAAATAAGCATGGCGACAAACGTGTTAACAGGTTCGTCGTCACGCTCATTTTAGTAGTTTTACTAACCAGGCCCAAAGAAATTCTCGGAGCGTGAAAGTTAAAAGAGAGAACCCAAAGTTTTAAAACGCATGGCAAAACTGAGCTTCTAATTTGAGTAAGAGAGCGTCTTCCATTTTTGATGTGACGGGGCCTTCCAGAAAATTCACCCGTCACACGAATATGTGGCCCATCGGCAAAACTTCTTGTAAAGAAGGCCTTCTCAACACATTGCAAACAAATTAAGATGAAACCTGGATAAGCAAGAAACCTGTATTAGGGAGAGAACTTGTCAAAACCTATCAATTTTAGAGCCAAACTCCTTTTTAAGCAAGAATAAACAACTTCCATAAGCTAGCGTCATTTTACTGGAGAGCCTAAGGAATTAAATAAATAAGCGCTAGGAAACTAGAGTTTTGGAGCCAAACTCACCTTCTGGCACCAAACTGACTCTATGGTTCCAAAAATAAACCATACTGTAGTACAAAAAAAAACGTTCAATACGTTTGCGATAACTCCTGTTTACCAAGTCTAGCCAGTCTAAGAAAGGTTCGTATGAATACGTATGATATTTACTGTTCATTTTCATTGGGCCATCAATCGCATGCTTCAAGTATAGTCAGTGCTTCAAGTCTCCTAGGAAACTCGTTGTGCGTCGTTATAATTTTCAAGTTCGCGTATGCGACTTGTCGCTACTAGGCAAAGCTGCAAAACTTGCAAATGCAAAAGAGCGCAAAGATTTGCTCTCAACTAAAGAAACTAAAGTAAACATAAATTTGATACTTACGGATCATATAAGAATATTTTTTCATCACTCAATTTTGAAAGCCTGTAAATCTAGGCATTCTGAGCAAGAGCTGGTTAAAATCAGTGCCTGGCCAGTATCTGGACGAAGGACCTAAAGACTGTGTTTTACAGACGAATCTAGGCACCTGTCAACCCAGCTTTCGTTCCAAGTCTCTAACGTAGCATTTCATAAGGGCGAAACTGCCAAATGTAATTTTCGATGTACTTTACTAAATTATCGCGGTATTAAAATCACTTAAAAATTTAAAAAAAAATGATAAAATTCAATTGGTCAAACTACCTGTTGATGCATTTTCGGTACGCCTATGAAAATGGGGTTAAATTTTCTACTCGTGAAGGGCCAATAGTCGTAGCTAAGAATTTGTTAACCCTCTAGTGCTCAACCCCACCTTTAGACAGGGTGCACTAAAATCGGCCTTAAACCAATGCAAATCATAATTTTTACTTACTTTTCACGCTGAATGTTTCAAAACATGTTAATCTAACAAACAAACTGATTAACAAAAAGTTTACGAAAGCTACAGCTAAGAGGAACCTGAAAACATGAAAAAACTATAAAAAATGGACCTATTTTTCGAGAAATCATCTATTTGGTGGCCTCAGAAATCCTTGAAGCGTGAGTTTTTCGATCCTAAAAATTTATTTGCAGTTAGATCTAAGAGTTGCTATCCTAAGTTTGGTAGAAGATGAAACATAAACTCCGTTTAAAGGCGGGGTTGGGAAACAACGACAACAATCCGAAAAAAAATATACAAGTTGAAAAATCTCAGTTATTTGAGGAAAAAATTCACATAAATTAAGATAAATATTGCTATGAGGCAGTCTGAATATGTATTAAAATTTAAAAAAATGGTCGAAGTGTGTGTAAACTACAACTCAAAAGGTAATGAAAGTAAATTTATAAGCCCCTGTGCTTGAAAAATTGTCATAATTTTATCCTCATTTATAATGTTTTTCGTGGAGTAAATGTTAACGTTAAGCTTCTGGGATTTTTTCAGTAAAGTATTATTTGGATTCTAGGGGGTTAAAACTTAATAAAAAAAAATCAAATTCCTCTTTAACGTTTTAATTTTTGTGTCCGAAGGTGAATTGATTGAAGTTAATTCAAAACTAAACATCAATTTTTTGTTAAATCCTTAGGCACGATTGGAACGCTGCTGATGTGATTCGATGAAAAATTTAAATTTCAAGTAATTTTCTGCTTCTTTCCTCTTTAATGTTTATGAATAATATTTAGATTTTGTTCAGATTTGCCCTGCTTGTTTAAAATTTATTCATAAAATCGGTCAGAATTGTGGTAGAAAGTGTGTTACGCTTATTGTAAAGTTGCCAGATTGCTTGGATATTTATAAAATATAAAATTTAGGAAAAGTCCGGTCCGGCCCGGTTGCCGGGAGTTCAATGGAACAGCTCGGATTTTGGCTGGGTTTATTCGCATTCTCACTCTCAAATTAAACTTTAAAAAATCAAACTGTATTGTAAAAATTGTTTATTAATTTCATTAAAATAATCACGAAAAGTTTTTTGAAAGTCTTAAATACAATTTAAAATCTGCTGATAAATTTTGATGAAAAAAATATCCATGATTTTTTTCTTGATTTTTGATACCCATTTTTTTTATAACGAACACAAACACACACAAGATCTCAATCAAACTTGATGTTTAACGAAGAGATTCCTTTTTCTTAACTCTAAGCGTACAACTTTCGAGGATATGATCTCACAAATACTAAAATAACCAACCCACAGAAAGTGTACGTGCTGTGACCGGGATTCGATCTCATACCCGCTAGCTTAGAAGACTTGAAGACTATCCTCTATGACACGGGATGCGGCTAATTTTCCCAGATATTGCCCGGATTTTGGTCGACAAATTCAAAATCAAATGCACGTATTAGGTACGCCAAATTTTTAGATAAAATAACCTTGATTTGTCCGGCCCAGATACGTGCTGAAAAAAATCTGACTACCCTAGCTTAAGGTTAAAGATCATCGTTTTTCTTGGCTAATATTATGAATATATCTTGCTCAATTTCGACTTTGATCTAATTCGGTATTTAATAAGCAATTTCAAATTACTTGGCACCTGTTTCGACACGTTTTGCCACAGATTTCACAGATTTCAAATCATTCTCTTTTGATAAACACCTTATAAGCGACATGTGAACTGATGTCCTTTCATTTCGAAAATCGTTCAATACTTCAATGGAGCGCGCTGAAATTTATTCGATATCTTGAAATTTTGGTTAGAAAAGAAAACCACACTTGAAGAAGATTTTATGCATTACAAATTTAACACAGTTAACAGCTAGTTTCGCCATTTTGAAATGTTACCCGGGATCTGTTACAATAATTTATAAACCAACGAATTTGACACATCTTTTGCTGGATTGGAATGACAATGACCGATAAATGACAATTCGTATCGGCACACTACGCTTCTTTACAGTTGTCTCTTTACTCTTAACGTATACAAACCGGAAGACTGAGAGAGAAGATACGTCAATGATCACACAAACTGAGGATCCAATGATTGAAATTGTGGTAAATGAGTATATTTAAGATAAAATGAGATAAACCTGTGATCAGAGAGAAAGACAGAAAATATGCGAATTGTTGCAAATTGTGAAGCAGTTGTGGAATTTTGATCGTTCCATTCTAAATGCCAAGAATGCTCTTTCTATTGCAATCCCCCGATACAAACCGTTACCAGCGCCATTAGACATTTTTTTCAAATACACCGTCTGATTTTTGGCAATATGGTTGCACTACTTGTCGCAGAAGGAACTACAAGACTGTTTCCTCACTTGAAGCCCCCACAGGATCGAGCGAAATTCCTCAGAACCTGCTAACAGGGAAGACTTCATATAAAATCCGATTGAATACGTTCGTCGCCATGCCATGGACCCATAATAGGAGAATTTCTTTGAGCCCGGATAGTAAAACTACCAAAAGTAAGTGGCGACGAATGTGATAAACTGACTTTAAGTAACAATTATTACGATCGTTTGCTTATTTGATAGGAATTACGATACGCAGAAACATTGTTAACGACTCTAGCTATTGCTTCCAAGGCTGGACTATAAAGTATTGTCCCGAGTTCTACTACGCCGTCACTAGCAATAAGATTCGTGGGAGCTCATCAGCTTCATGAAAAGACGGTCTACAACGGACCAGACACACTATGGTAAATCCTACAAAAAGTCCCTACGCACCATCCATTCTTCGACTTCAAAGCAGTATACGACACGATCGACCGTAACGAGCTATGGAAAATCATGGACGAGAACGGCTTTTCCAGGAAGCTGACCAGGCTGATCAAGGCGACGATGGATGGAACGCAGTGCTGTGTGCGGATTTCGGGTGGATTGTCGAACCTAGAATCGCGCAGAGGGCTTCGACAAGGCGATAGAGATGTTCAACGTGGCACTAGAAAGAGTTATAGGACGACCGGCGAACGCAATGCGGGGCACAATTTTCACAGATCCTGTCAACTTATTTTCTTTGTCAACTACATTGACATAAGTAGTGTGCAGATATTCTGCGGCGGTGGAGGAGATCTACCGCAAACTAAAACCCGAAGCATGAAGGATTGAGTCCAAGACGAAGTATATGCTGGCTATTTACTATCCGAGACCGACCGAGTCCGCTTGTTCAGTAACAACCAGGCTCACGGGTGACCGCAGACAATGACACCAGCAGCCGTGCGATCCGGCGGCGAATGATCAGCGAAAGTTGTGTCTACTATGGACTTCACAAGCATTTGCGGTCGAGAAAACTTAGCCTCCGCACAAAGTGTAAGCGCACACTCGGAGTATTCAAGCGACGAGTGTTAGGAACCATCTTTGACGGCGTACAGGAGAACGAAGTGTGGAGGTGAAGGATGAACCACGAGCTCACGTGACTCTACGGCGAACCCAGTATCCAGAAGGTCGCGAAGGCTGGACGGAAACGCTGGGCAGGACATGTTGCGAGAATTCCGAATGGCTGTCCTGCAAAACAGGTGTTCGCTGTGTAGGAACGAGGCGAGCAGGGGCGCAACGAGCGAGGTGGTTACACCAAGCGAAGCATGATCTGGCGAATGTGGAATTCCCGAGAAATTGGAGAACGGTTGCCATGGACCGAATGAATGGAGGAATTATGTTCATCAACCGAATGATGGAAAACTATGTAAAGAAATAAAATGATGTACTATTCAATTAATTATCATAAAATTTGATACGTACACGAACTTTGATATAACCAAACGATTTTCTAAATATGGAGATTTCCATGGATTTGTTGCAAAGCTCTGTGATCTCTTCATCGGTTTTTGGGCACTCGAAACGGAAATCTTGAGTTAGTAAACATTGTGTTTTATGCCTTCAGTAAATATTCAAACATGCCATATAAATTATATCTACAACCTTTTGGGTTCCATAAGTTTTTAATAAAACTTATTAAAAAGTCCCCAATAAAATCATGAACCTTTCTCCTAACATCGCATTTCGAGAGATGACAGACGCGCGGTATGCGGTCATTCTAATAACCGGATCGGCACTTGTGCGCGAATAGTTCTCTTCTACCATCAACGTCGCCATCGCTGCCTGCCAGTCACCCTCCTCGGCTATTACTCATCCGTGTGCGAACGAAATTGGCGAAGCACCTAGCTAGAGAAGATCGTCGAGGAACCAGAACGCGCGACGCTACAGAAGAAGTGGTGTAAATATGCGCGCGGATGCTTGTATTTAACAGTCCAGGCATGCAATCATTTTATCTCGTTTGTCCACTTGTTCTTGTGCCCACGTTGTGTACCCACACTTGTTCCTTGCTCTCAGTCTGTCTCTCACTGTTTCTCGGTGACCCACAACAGCGCCACCCCTTTTCCGCTTTCTAGTGGCCTTTTCACCACGCATGGCCACCGAGCGCATGGGAAACAACTCGGAATGCCAAGTTTAGAATCGGTTGGAATATTCCGGTAGACATCCGTATGAGTGTTTCGCTGTGTGGTGTGGAAATGTCGTCGTCGTGTGGCCATTGACAGCGTCATCGTCGATGTTAAGGCTATTGTCGTCGAATGTGTACCTAGCTAGTAGATGAATGGCTGCTGGTCTGATAATTCCTGTGAATGTCAATTGTCTCATTACGATTCCAGGAGTCATTTTTGAGAATTGCTGTTGAATGGTCTATCTAGTTTTATTCAGGGAATCAGTTTTTTTAAACCACGATTCTTAATTTAATTTTAACTAGAACTAGAATAACTTGATAAACAACATCAAAAAAAGCATAACCAGTATGATATTTCCATCCATACAGTCACTAGCCAGAATCACTAATGATTATTATGAAAACAATTTCAATTTAAAAAGTTTTTGTACAAGATCTGAATCAGGATTAAGTTGGACAACGCCAAATTATACGAATAATTTTTTATGTGTAAAAAGGTATTTCTCATTGGCAATTTGCAAACTCTAAATGGATATCGATTATGCATTTTCCTACCGAGCATGAAACCAGTAGATAAGCATTTCGAACAACCGGTAATCATCTGGAGTAGGTAGGTATCTTGACTAAATCTTGAACCCGATTTCCCGCCCACCTTTGGAGAGGCAGTCTCCTGCCGTTAACTAACGGACAAATAACTAACACACAAGTATGGATGGCAGGATCGTGCCTCATCCAATACACATAAAGAGTTCCCTTGCCACCCTAAGAACGAAAACCCCTCGAGCGACAACGACCAAGAAGTACTTGGCAGAAGTTAGTAATCTTTCGTACTTTTTTTCTCCTTCATTCTTCTTTACACCAAACACGCGGTGCAAAAATTACACCCTCGCCGATAGTCATCAAGCAGCCACCCCCACCCTCTTAGCTTCGTTTTCATTCTTGTTCTGGAACCAAGTAAATCCATCCCATTACGGGGGGATGCCGTTTTGCTCAAGGTTTCTGCTTCGTGTGGTGCGGCAAGCCTCGGCGGAGAAGATGATTGCTGTTAGATACACTCTCTTGAATATTTAATGGGCTAAAGTGAATCATAATGGCGCAAAGTGAACGGAGAAGAGTAAAAATACGCATAGCAAAAGGGAAAAAAAACAGCCAACCAACCGGGGAAGTTGTGCGACACCCTGAGCCTGGACCAGTTGAATGAAATTGATGTTTGTAACAAACCTAATTTGTTGTTTTGTGGTCGTTTGCATCGGTGTTGTACGGTTTTTATCACCTTTCTTGCGAATGATTTTAATCCGGTAAGCGATCTGTCACCGGAGAAATTTGAGCTGTGGCTGATGAATAAGTAAAACTTAAGATCATTTTTAGTGAGATAATGGATTAGTTACAGCTTTATTTAGTGAATGTTATTCTTTCCGTACAACTTTCATCATCAAATTACAGTTTTCTATTTCCTGCAGTTTAAAATAGAATACAATATTTTCATTGCTGTAAATTGTCTATGGTCTCATACTCCAGTAACATTTTTATTTGTATAAGCTCCTGGTCCTCCCATAACTTATAAACAAAGCCAAGTTTCTAACCTTTAACAGTTCAAAAAATACTTGTTAGTAAAGACAGGTGTTCACTTCTTTGTGACTGTTCATGTGCATAGAAAATGTTCCAAATTGAACGGGAAAATTATGCATATCGGTGAGATAGACATACCTTTCTAACTTTTATGTAGTAGCTCGTATCATCTGACAGTATTGAAAGGCATTGTTTATAAGAATTAATAATTTTCATAAATACTTAAGCTCCTTTTTAATCCGCTCTTATGAGTCAATATGACACTATTGGCGGCTTGTAACTTCATTCGTGTGCATCCAAATATAAAAAAATCTTCGAGGACCTTCAATGAATTCTTGAAATCTTCAATTTTACATCATAACTATTCAAATGGACGCACTTTGAAAGCCCAGGAAAAAAACTTCCTGATCAGACCTTGAGTGTCAATTTGACACTCCTCGATCAAAACCTCTATCTTGTATCTCATCCGTTTTTTACAAAATCTATTGTTTTGGAAACCCCGTGTAATGTAACTCATATATGTTTATCAGACAGTATTCACCTACAACTCCAAAGATTTCCGTTAATCAAAGTTTAAGAAAAAATATGAAAAACATTCTTCGGAAAAATTACTGTAGGTCAGCTAAGAAATGATCACCAAAAATTTCACTTAGTTTTCAAGAAAGCTGAAGTTAAAAGCTACTCGTTACCCATAAGGATATCATAATTTTGAAATGTTTTAAGATCATGACCTTAAAAATGCAAAAAAGTGGTAAAAAAACTGAACTTTCCCATCAGTGAACCGTCAAAATTGTTTACGTCATACCAGATAAATTTTGAAAGGAGGATTGGAATGTTGACGTAATTAAGCACATTTTCGCGTCATTAAATTTCCAAAATACGAAACACCGATTTTTTGAAGAGTTTTAAAAGGTAGTAGTTTTTAAAACTTTTTGTCAATTAGCAAATTCTCAGATTTTCATGAACTTAAATTCAACTTTGCACTGGGTTTGGAGTATATTCACGCAAGATTTTCGCAATAAGTTGATATTCATTAGACAAAAAATCATACCGATTTTAGTGTTGTAATTACATTAGCGCTGCAATACTTTGCAGACAGAAATATGAGAAATCTCAGTCAAAAACATTCTTATCGATATCGATATATATTTTAAAATATTTTGATGGAATGGAAAAATTTTCTGAACGAGAATTTTCACTTTTTATATACATTCGTTTTCTACATATATAATTTTTCATGAAAATTTTAACTGAATCATTTCTATTGTGACTTAAAATGTACTTTACCGTCATTTTTTTTATATATTAAGCTAGCTGACCCGATGCGCTTTGCTTTAAAAAAAAATGATTTTATTTAAATGATTCAAATTTTTTCATTGTTTTGTGAGCATGATTTAATATCAAATTTCAACAAAAATCAAAAGTCACCGTTAAGAATGAGAGACGCAGCTGAAGTTTCAAATTGCAACACAAAGATGACATGAACAAATTTTCAGAAACTGTCTTATTTTTTTTTCAAGCTTTGAAATTTCAAATTTGTTTTTATACGCTTTATAAGTTGTTTAATAATTAAATAAATATAAACTCTTCACCCTCTCCCCCTTCCAATGCTGGAAGGGCACAAGGACTATACCTTAGAAATATTCCGAATATCTGAAAAATGTTACATGCCACATTAGGCTCCATTTGTTTGATGAGCATTTTCGAGTTATGTCAAATAAAATATGAATTAAACCTAGCTCTGTCTTCCCGACTTCGCCCTGAAAAGGTCTCAAACTATTCATACTCAAACAACCTATCTTATAAAATATGGCCCCATTGCTTGATTTGTTCCCAATTTATGCCAAAACAAAACTGGTAAGGGAGCCCTCCTGTCCTTCCCACCCTCACTGCTGGAATGAAACCGTGGTCTCTAATTATCATACCCAATTTTTTGCCTATCAAAAAACCCTCTCATAACAAATTTGATCCCATTGGTTGACAAATTTTAAGCTTTACAACAAAATTTATATGAAACCCCTTCCTTCCCAACTCTCTGCACACTGCAAGGCGTAAGGACAATCGTAGAAACATATCTCGTACTCAAATACCTTTCCATGCCATACTTGATTCCATTTGCTGATTTCGTCAACATAAATTGAGAACCTTTGCTAACAAAATTATATTGTGCCATCCTCCCCTCTTCCTATTTTCCTACTCACTGGAACGTATCAAAATAATATTTTATGTCAAATTTTGTCCATTTGTTAGATAAATTCTCGGGATATGTAAAAAAAAAATGTTGGAAGATCTCCTCCTCCCTTCCAATGACGTCAATCCTTTGCTCCTACTGCAGGTAAGGAATAGTTTCAAAGAATCGTGGAAATATTTCTATACCATGTCAAATATGGTTCCATTTGCTTGGTTAGTTGGCTAGTCGAGTTATGCCCACACATATAGGAGAGGCCCATCTCCCATTTTCATCTCTCCATGGTTAAAGGGTGAGTACTTAATATTGACAGAAAAAATTCTTGTACTTGAATACCCTTTGATGCCCATTTGCTCAATTAATCCTCAAGTTATGCAATTTTTTTTTATGGGAGCCTCCTTTCCTATTTATATCTCCTCGCTGAAAGAAAAGAGGGACCTCAATCCATCATACATGATTTCTCGTATTCAAATACCCTTCCATACCAAATGTGGTTCTATTTGTTCGATAAGTTTTCGAGTTATCTATATATATACAAAAATGAATGTTTGTCTGTCTGTCTGTTCCCTATAGACTCGGAAACTACTGAACCGATCATCGTCAAAATTGGCATCTGAGGGTTTTTGGGGCCGGAGATGGTTTCTATAATAGTTAAAACCCCATCTGACTTAAGTGAGGGGGGGCTCCCATACAAAGTTTGTAGTTTTTCGAAACAAATTAAAGTCATGACATCCATTTTCTCGAGATTTTTTTTTCCTTTGGGCGGTTTGTTTTTCGTCTCTATGGTCGAGGCGTCGCGCGCCGACGTCGCGTGAGGATAGTGACCATGGCATAGCACACTGATCAGTGGGAATATTTAGGCGCGTATTTTTCAACCAAGCATATTTTCAATGCACGTGGTGGCGATATGAAGCCTAGATGTGCTTTTTTTCTACTTGATTCTTAGCTCATTTGTACAGCACATGGTTATGCACATAGCATTAATTTTTAGAGATTTTCTTTTCTTTGAGGGGTTTGTTTTTCGTCTCTATGGTCAAGCAAACGTCGTCGCAAGTGGATAGTAACTAAAGCATACTGTTTATTGATCGCTGGAAAAAAATAACAATCAGACGCCTGTTTCTCAACCAAGTACCTTTGTTTCTTATGCACGTGGGGGCGATATGCAACCTAGATGTGTTTTTTTCTTGCTTAATTGCACGTGGTAATAAATGACGCCTAGATGTGTCACGAATTGGTATTTTATCAAACGAATAAAAACCAATTGAAAGCTTTGCAAAAATACTTCCATATTTAGTTCGTGTTAATGTAGATAGCATTCGACTTTTCATTCAAGGAACATTAGAACATGTTCAAACGTTCAACTTTTTCTGTTGAGAAAAATTAAAAATTATGTTTTCTTCTAGAAATTGTTACATCGGCCCAAATACACAACTGAAACGAATTAAGAAATGAGAATGGGAGCTTTTTATTTTAAATAATTCTGAAAAAAAACCATCGTACCTTTTGATACCAATTCAAGTACGAACTTAACATGAAAAGTTTTTTGGTGTTACATGGCTGCATAAAAGAGACTTTTGATCCGCTACGTTTTTGAAAAGCGAGACTTTAGAACTGATATTCAACTGGACGCAAAATTTTTATGAGGAATTTTTAGTATATTTTTAAAGTGTTAAAAACAATATTCCCTCCTGTAAACTTACACGGTGGGGCAAGGGCAGACGTCCAAGAAATTCATCTTCAAAATGATTCAATATGTTGGAAAGACCAGAAGGGGTATTCCGAATGTTGAAACTAAAGCGGATATTGAAAATTTTTAAATTTCTTTGTAAATGAAGGTCATTCCCTTTGAACAGCATTCGTTAAAAGTAGAGTAACAAACATAAATTTATACTGCAGGAATACTGCAGATATATCAGTGAAACTTGATAGAACAAAACACAGGAATACTTATTAAATCCATTTTAATGCCATTACTCTGACGCATCTGTAAATAAGCTTTGCATTGACACTTGCCCCAATATACGGAACAAATGTAATCTTCGAAATTTGTTTTTTCCAACATTTTTGAATATTTGACTTTCAAACAAAAAAGGAATAAACTCAAAAAACTTTCTCGATTCACGCTATTCATCGGTTTTAAAAATTCTATCTCCATTAAGTACAATTTGCAATAAATTCCAATATGCGAATCTTTTTCTTTCAATTAGTAATTTATGTAAACTCGAGCCGGTTAAATTTGCCTACCTTCTTCAAGCAGTGGGGGACAAAATTGGAAAAGATGGGGGATCTCCCATGTAAATTTTAGATAAAGAGCTTTTCAAAGAAGGGGTCATATTTAAAAAGGTTTTTTTTTTTTTGGGTACAGAGTACAAATTTTAGATCTTGAAAAACGAGTTTAGAGATCAAGTTTCAGTAAATAATACAGACCATCTTTGAATTGCAATTCAGAACTGCAGCTGCAGCTCTCATTTCAAAGTTGTTGGTTCTGAAGTATGATGAGGTTTGATTTAAAAAAAGCTCTCTAAAATATAAATTTGAATAATTTTTTACAAATTACATTTATTTTCGGAAGGTGTAGCAAAGCACAACGGGTCAGCTAGTGTATAATAATTGTATATAAGCTCCCGCCCCCTTTTGTCCTTCCCGCTGGAAGAAAGAAGGTGTCTCAAATAACCATAGGTACATCTCTTATATTCAAATACCCCTACTTACCAATTTTGGTTCCATTTGCTTGATTATTTCTCGAGTTATGTAAAAATTTGTAAGAGAGCCCACCTCTCCCCTTCCTATCACCCCACTGGTATAAAAGAAGGGGTATAAAACCATCATAGAAAAATTACTCGTACCGAAATACACTCCCATGCCCAATTTGATTCCATTTGCATGATCAGTTCTCGAGTTATCAAGGCTTGTTACTATTATTTGAGAGACCTCCCCCCCCCCCCTTCTAGTGAGAAGGAGGAGTCTTAAAATATAGAAAGAAACTTCTTTCTTTTAATTTAAACCTTTAAATTAAAAAAATCGCCCCTTTTTTGAAGCGGTAGGAGTTTTAAAATAAAGGCAGATTTTTAAATAATCAAACAGTGTTTCAAATACTATGAAAATTTTATGAAATAAACAGTATGTTACATTTATTGAATATAAGAGTCTTCATCCCTTACAATGGCAAGCATGTATCGATACAATTTATTATCTTATTTTGTGAAAACTTATTTGTGAATTTAGTCAATCATCTCATTTTGTCGAAACGCTCATGTTTATCAAACATTACCGAAAATCCTTATGGAATTGTTAAATTTTGTCAAATTTTTGTCAATTTTTTACGGGAGCCCCTCTCTATTGGATTTAGAGAGGATGAAAAGTTTCATAGAAACAATTCCCGGTGTTATAAACGGCTACGCAAAAAGTTTCACGTTAATCGGTCAGTTGTTTCCGAAAATTGTTCGAATTATGTTGAATTTTTGTTATTTTTGTATGGGAGCCCCTTTTTTTGGATTCGGAGTGGTTCGGAAGTATTATAGATACCATTCCTGGTCTTGAAAATGGCTACTCACCAAATTTCACGTTGATTGGTTCAGTAGTTTCCTAATTCAAAATGATTTAGAAATGACTAAAACATCGATATCTAAATAATGTTTGTTCGAAAAAAAAAGCTTAGCGGAAAACAATTTTTTGGAATTAGCCGTTTTCGAAAAACAGGTAGATTTCTATGGAATGTTTGAGAGTTGACCTGTAAAATAAATCACAAATTTTCTGCAAAGCTCATGTCACCAAACTAAATGTTTCAAAAGCATAAAGCCTTTTTTTTGCTAGAGTTGTCCAGAAATTAAAACTTCAAAGACTCATAAGAATAATTTCAATAACAAGTTAGTCCAAGTATGGAATAAGAATCACAAAAATGTAACCCTGATGACAGAAATTACCAAAATCATCGTGCTTTGAGCTTTTTGAAGCACCCCTAAACCAAGTCAGATTGAGCTGAAAAAAATAACTACAAAATATATGTCCACCCAAAATTCGGCCTTCATGTCAATCATGAGAAATCAATTATACCGAAATTGGTACAGACCCCGTTCGTTTTTGGCAACACGCTCGTAAATTTTATGTTGCCAAAATCGAATGTTGCCAAAATCGAACGGATTTTTTCGTCACTTTTTTATTTAAAATTTATTTTTCAAATTATTCAAATTTGATGTAAAACCTTATATAAGCATAAAATTTTTCAATTTGGCTCAATTATATTAGTTTTAAGCAGTAAAACAAGGAAAAAGTCGTGTTTTCACAGTTTAAAACTATTATAAATCAGCCAAATCGAAAAATATCATGCTAATATTACGTTAGATATTAATTTTTATTAATTTGAAATGAAAATAAAAAATAAAAAAGTTACAAAAAAAAACCGTCTTTTTTGGATGTTGCCAAAATCGAACGGGGTCTGTATAAGAAAAGAACACGACCGGGGATAGTTTCATTGGCAATCACATGCATTAACCTCCCAGCGCAACCGCATTGCGTACAGGGAATCCAAAAATCGCTATTCTGTGATAGAATTTGCCGATCAAAAAACCCGTGAGAGAGATTTTCATCCGCAAGCACACTATACTAGCCCCTATCAATTTCAATTTTGCTCTCGATAAGTGGTACATTCCGATTCAAATTTATCTTCATTTTTAACGTTAAGGATAAGTTCTCGCTCACGGACAACAGAAAATTTCTCACTATTTTGCATGAAGCTGAGGATGTGGAGAGTCCGAATGGATGCAAATAGCTGTAGAAAGCACTCTCTGTGCGTTTGTTCTCTTGCACGATTCCAGTTTTGTCAGATAATGTTCTGAGAACTAGAATCCGCACCAGTCTGGATTTAGTAGCTGTGCGCGTGTATGCAAGGAAGGCAGTAAGCAAAACACAGTTCCCACTGGTTACACTGGTGAGGATGTCGAATTAGCAAGACTATTTAACAAATGGTGTTGTAAGTTCGATTCTCACTTCCCTACGGTACTGTGATTTTTTAATGTTTTTTTCTTTGAGATGAAATATTCAATAGAATTAAAATTCCATAAAATGTTTTTCTTGTTTCGCTTGAATGGAGTAGTCGGTCATGCATCATTTTGCTGGGAGCTCGAGTCTTTGTGTAAGTAGTGATATCATTTTTGGCACGGTACAAGTTTCAGCGCATTTTCGGCATAGAGATTAGCTGAATAGGCATTTGATTTTTGCAACCTCTTCTGTGAGTGTGTATGGTCGATTTTTTAAAATTCGTCAAAGTCATTTTGATTGATACCCTAACCAGTATGTTTTATCTGCATTTTGCTTCCTATTTCTTTTACTTTTTTGATTAGGAACCAGGGAAGACAATGGCTCAAGCCTGTTAGAAGGATTCATGTCCGTACACGAGATATTTTATCAAATCCGGCAAATATTCAGTTCAAATCGATTATTGAGTTCAAACCGAATTGTGTGATGAATTTCAGTATGCATCTCTGGCAGTTGCATCGATAGTAAAGAATCAAAATGTAATGTAATGTTATGTAGTGTAATATGATGTAATGTAATGTAATGTAGTGTAATGTAATGTAATGTAATGTAATGTTGTGTGATGTAATGTAATGTAATGTAGTGTAATGTAATGTAATGTAATGTAATGTAATGTAATGTAATGTAATGTAATGTAATGTAATGTAATGTAATGTAATGTAATGTAATGTAATGTAATGTAATGGAATGGAATGTATTTTATTGTAATTTATTGTAATGTTATTGTTCCAGAAAAACTTTAAAAAAGGTTAACAATGTATCATTTTATGCCATGCCTCTGACATAACAGTTTTGTCCACTTCAATAATAATGAGAGTTTGGAAAAATGATGTTGAAAAGTTAAAAAGTATTACTTTTTTCAAAATATATTAACTTGAAAAGGTCTGTTTAAAAAAGTAATTATTTTAACATATTATACATATTATATTTTAACATATTAAATTAAGTATACTTGCGTTTGTGCTAGGAAACAAAAATGAATTGAAAAATTGGACTGATGAAAACCAACAAAAATGGGGCACCTCTTTCCAAACGGGATCGATTAAATTAAACAGACCGGAACAATGATTTTCCAGGGGAAAAAAACCCGGGCGATGAAACCACATTATCTAGATCCCAACAAGCGGTGCTAGCAGCAGCAGCGGTCCAAAATATGTAAATGTCATCCCTGCCAAATCCTGGGAAATCCCCGGTGGTCCGCAAGAATTCTTCGGGGCAGCAAGTAGTCAGCAGGCTGTCTGCCGAGAAGGTTTATACTCTACTAGAATGGATGTATGCGCGTTCTATTGTGTGTATTTTTCCCCAGTTTTTTTCTGGCAACAGCCGAGTAGCCTCGGTAAATCCCTCGGTGGAAAAGTCGACTGGAAAACCTTTTTTTTCGTATTTTGGTTGCTTCTTTTACCCCAGGAAGGACCAGGAAAAGCCTTCCGAGTCGTCGTTGCTTGATGTGGGTGGATTTTCTTTTCTTCGTTTTTTTTCTGGATTCGGTTTTGGTCAGAGGTAAGGATGATTAATTGTTGTACAACCCACATTCGATGAATCTTTCTCGCGAACTTTTTCTTTTTCGTACAGTACAGTATTCTATGCGATGTCGAGGAAATGTCCCACAATTCTAGATTCTTAAGGAAACCCCATCGATCGACGACGACGACTTCTAATGTTTGGTTCGGTTGTCGTGGCACTTTGTCCGACAACTATGTCATACTGCTTGCCCGTAGGGTTGTGAGGAATATAGAGTAGGGCCAGTCAATCATTCACAAAGCCCCACGGGATGGATGGATTCAAGAAATTGCTTGAAGGATACGTTGAAAGGACTCGGAATGGGGAAGTGGAAGACGCCTGACACTTTCACCCTGTTTTGCATACCTTTTCATTGAAGATTGGTCTCTCTGCCATAATCTCATCGGGGAGAAATTTAACGCACCCGATGATAAGGGAACAACAACCCTTTGAAAGATTACGAAAGGCGTTAACGACCGAACAATTTACAGGTTTTTTTTTCAGCGTCGTCATCATCATCATCTCTCGGCTTTCGATTTTTCCTGTTATAAATCTTCAAGCGGTCCCTTTTCAAGCGGATTCCCATCAACGGATTGACATAGTCCACTCAATCATCAGTTCTAAGCGCGGGATTTGGCTCGATTGAATTTTCATTCTTGTCGAACTTAGTCCTCGGACAATGATTTTTTTACCGCCGCTATTCAATTTGCCAAAGCGATAAAAATGTCCATCCAGAAATAAACAATGGCGCCCTTCGTAGTCAGATCTCCCCGAAGGAAAACTTCGCCGACTTCGAGCTTGTTGTAGGTATTTATACATGAAGCTACAAACATAAATCGTAACACTAAAAGTCCCCAACAAACATCAGTGACCGGACCCTCTAATCTGGGGAAGTGATCACCGGAAAATCACGGTGCGTGTCACACCTTCTTCACATTTTTTTTCGTGAGGCGTCTGTCGCCCGTGAACGTCCGAAAGCGATTGAGAAAGGAGGTGGAGGTGGTTGCGTTTAATGATTTTTCGTCACGTTGATTTTTTCCGCCGTTATTCTCACCGAAAAAGTCAACTGGCGAAGATCCACTGATAAGGGGGGTAATAAATGTTACACTTTTTGACAGCTGGTCGAGCTAGATTGAGGGAGTCGGAAAACGGGGGTGGGGCGAAAGTTTCATTCCTTTCAAAAATATGAGGAAGTTATTTGGCGATAAGATAAGAAGCGGAAGAAGGTTTTCAATTAATGAGCTTTGATTCGTCTTAAAGTTGATTTTGCTGTTAGCCATTGGGTGTCACTCTGTAGAAGGATATTGAACGGGAATGACAGCTATTAAAAAAGAATTTCGAATGAAGGTTTTCATTAACGAAAAATATCTGCAAAATTTACTTTTACCGTTTTTTTTTTTGCTCCAATGATTAAAAAAAATGAGATTTTTTCAAAGTGATTTGGAAATTTTTAAGCAATTAAGAAAATCTGAAAGAGTTTATCTAGTGTTTGTAATTTTATTTTATTTCTTTGAAATTTTCTCACTTTTTTGGAAATTTGGCAACCTTTAGGTGCGCGTGTGAATCGTACCAAATAATTATAAAATTATAAAATTGAAATTTTCGTTTAAATTAACGTTAAGCTTTTCCAGGGGTTAAATTGATGAAATGGTGAGAACTCTACTTAGTTTATAGTGTTTTTTTTATCTTTGTAAAACTTTGTCAAAATACTTCTAGAGGTTTGTATGTGGTAGATATAGTCACAGTAACTGGTCCTCACTTAGCTTGGATGCCGAAGCTTTTAAAAGAGAAAAAGAAGAAAAGAAAGAAAAAAGAACCATATTGATCGTTGGGTGGGTTGTTTTAAATACTTAATATTATTTTTACGACTGAAGTGAATCAAAAGTAACAACCTCGACTCAGAACTAAGACCGAAACCTCGAAATCTTATCTCAGGTTCACAGTTTTTCTTCTGTTTTTGAAAATTTTCTCACTTGTTGATAGATTTTTAAAGACTGTAGTTGAAAAATGCTATCAAAAGTTAATGACAATAAAAGTTTTTGTACGAAATTGAGGCACAGTCCTTCACGGAGAAAAAAGACCACAGTTGTTTTCAGCTGGCTATTCCAATCATCAACGCGTAGTTGATTTTTTCGCATCCAACTATAAATATAATAGACTCAATTACAAACTGATGATTGACTTTACGCAATCAACTATGAATATAATGGATTCAACTGTAATGGTAAAACTGATTCAACTGTAAATATGATAGATTTTACTGTACTACAACTACAATTGTATAATTGATTTAAGGCATTCAACTATAAAAATAATAGATTCAACTGTAGTGGTATAACTGATTCAACTATAAATATGATAGTTTAAACTGTAGTGGTATGATTTATTCAATTGTAAATATGATAGATTCAACTACAATTGTATAATTGATTTTAGGCATTCAACTATGAAGATAATAAATTCAACTGTTGTGGTACAATTGTTTCAATTGTAAATATGATGGATTCAACTATAAAAGTATGATTGATTCTAGGTATTGAACTATAAATATAGTAAATTAAATTATATTGTTATCATAGATTGTTCCTGGCAGCGGTCGTGTAGTAGGCCGACAGTTCCTGGAACTGGGAAAGGTACATCTACTCTGACTGCCCGCGAAATCGACGGAGATCTCAACGTTCTTTTACGCGATCCTGGGAGGATCCCACAGAAAACTAGCATTATGGTAAGTCTGTGTATGATAGATTTATGTTATGATATTGAGTGAACTTTCCCCCCAGAAATAAAACATCTTCAGATACGATAACATCCAATATAAACAGAATTTAAATTTACAATATTTATAGTTCGCCTCAGTAAATCAATCATAGAAATAAAATTGAGTCGATCATATTTATAATTAAATAAATGATATTGTTATAATTGAATCTATCATATTTATAATTAAATCAATCATATTATTATAGTTGAATCTATCATATTTGTAATTAAATCAATCATTTAATTAAAGTTGATTTAACTATAATTATTGTTGAATGTATGACATCAATCGTGCATTATAGTTGAATCTATTACATTAAAAGTTAAATGCACAAAATTATTCATACAACTATAGTTTAATCTTTTATATACATTGTTGAATGTACGAAATCAATCAGAATGCCTTTTATATGTATTGTTGAAATTTTGATAATTAAAGTTGGCCGAGAAGCAATCAGTTATATGATTGATTATAAGTGTATTCTATACTTTTTTCTCCGCGTTGGTCCCAAATATCGAATTTTCATTCCGGAATTTGAAAAGATAACATTTAAAATAACAAACCATTTTCAAGATTTGGATTTGAAATTTTTACTATTAATTCTAATGCAGAATTGAAACTTAAAACAGTTCCATAATGATGATCTAGAATTGAAATAAGTATAAGAGTTTCATCATTCGGAATTAAATCGTTAAAGTCAATGAAATGTTCATTAAAATTAGTTTGAGAATGTATTGAGGCACTTGAAAAACTTGCTCAAAATAATTCAGTTACTTTATATTGGGTGCCAGGACACTGTGGAGTTGAGGGTAATGAAAAAGCTGACATGCTAGCTAGACAGGGCTTCTCAACACCGCTTTTAGGTCCGGTGTCTCTCTTTGCTTTCTAAAACTGAAATTCAAAAATATTGAAAAAACGAATGGTTGAAACAAACTGGAAGAAAATATTAGGAGCAAGACAATCAAAGCGTTTGATTGTTCCAAATGTTTACAAATCGAAAAAGATTCTAGCATTATCTAAAAAAGACCTAAAACCATTTTAAGGACTAATAACAGGACACTGTTAATGGCTTTATCATTTAAAACTAAATACACAGCAAAAATTATTTACTGTAAAATTACGCAAATGTCCTGTAACAAAAAGGAGCAGGACATTGAACATAATTTTACAGGTCGGAAACATGACTACGTGACATTTAATTTTTACTGTACAACTTTTGCTAATGCTAAACAACAAGAAAGTGACACTGTTGAAATCAATCAGAGTGATCTATCTTGATTAGCCACATCAAACAGGGGACAAACCACAAAAGATCTAACATCTGGACGCAGTGGACGCAAGGAAAAATAATAATAATAATCATTCGGAATTTTCATTCAGATTATAAAATGCCTTTTATGGTTCATAATTATTGAGAAATTTTGTTTGAAGTCAAGATTCTGATATCGATTTCAAATTAAAAAATCAGAATTTTTATTCAATTTAAGAATTAAAATTGAAAAAAAGGAAAAACAAAACATAATACTGGTGAATATTACAAAATAAAATCTGAGCTCATTTTCAAAATTGCGTTCTTCGAAAAATCTTAATTTAAATTAAAAAAAAAATTACACAGGATTTTAATAATGAAATAAATTTTTAACTGTAATTTATTGTTGATATACAAAAAATTGTACTCAATCTTCAAGTTGAGGAAAATTCAGCTGGAAATATATTTAATTTGTTTGTTGTTTAACATTATTTTTATTGTAGATACATAAAAAAACAGATTTATAACGAATTTACAAGGTGTGAAATTAAGTCTTATTTGAACTCAAAAAAAGTTTTTTTAAAGAAGTCTTCAAGATCCCTCATTGATCGAGGCCATCAACTTTGCCCAAAGGCCAATAGAATAGAGTTTGGGATTAGCAATACAATCTCAGTGCACAAAACTAATGGTCTTTTTTTTTTAAAAAAAAAAAGATCAACAACGGCGCCGCCCACGTCCTAAAAGTCAATGAGGAATGAAGGAAGGATTACTAGTAAGGTATTTTTTAGGTTCATCGATCAACCTTGTAGTCCAGTATTTTTCAAAAACTTTGAATAACCCTGAAGCAGTGGTAAATAAGTACCTCCAGATATAAAAGCCGTCTTAATTTCTGCGAATCTACATTCACGTATCTACAGTAGGGTGTTTTGTTAGAAAGGGAAAGGCGAAGATAAGAATCCACTTTGGGAAATGGTGTGATCTTGTTAGTTTTTCCTACAGATTTTCTCTTCTATGCTGCTTTAAATTTATGGAAGCAATTCCTATTTCAATCCTAGAGGCATTTTTTTGGCAGTATTTTGAATAAATTGATCCAATGATTGAAAATTATAGTCCTAAGAAGGCTACCTGGTTTCCGTAGCTGTGATCCCAGCTAATTTGCAAATCAATTTTACATATTACAGATACTCATAAAGATGTCGGAAATTAATATGATTCTCATTTTATGAAGTAAAGGCACAAAAATTATCATTATCGATACATTTTGACAGATTTTTAACACTTCAATTTCTTACATCAAAGTATGATCAAGCTTATTCATCATTTGAAGACAGTTGTTATTGTATGATAAAGGGTTTGAAAGTTATTCGATACGGAACTCATCTACGCCTCATGTTAAATGCAAATATTTTCAATTTTTGAAAAAAAAATTCAAATGTTATTTTCATCTAAAAAAAATAAAAAGTTAAAACTAGCAGGTGTCGTTCCACAATGATAATAAAAAAATTCACTTTCACAAAAATTGCACACTACTATCTATCAATTTGGCTATTATTAAAAAAAACTTATACACTCTGTTATTGAAAAATGACTAAAATTCATCGATTCTTATCGTTAAAAGATCGAACCACTTGAAGAATACTAAATGGACTCAAAATGAATCATTGTTCAGAAAGTCGGGAGCAAGTGCATTAAAATGCTTGAAAAAACTCGCTCTGACCGAGAACATTTTAAATTCCCATACAAAGTATATCAGTGACATAGAAATCTCTGATTTTTCACAAAGTTAAAAAAATGTACATTGTTGTACACAACTTTAAGAGATGAATGTATAACTAGATTCTAAACACAATGTTAAAGACCATGCTTTTGAACTGTGGGTTTAAAAAGTCTTCTCCCCATTTCTGTGTGAATAATCTTAATTTTCCTCAACAAGTAGGATAGCAGCATCGATTATATTAAGCTGGTACCAGATATTGAACACTAGTAAATCACTAACCAACTAAAACAATAATACACAATAGAAAAATAAACTAAAAATCGTTGTGCCACTGTTGAAGCATTTTCTACCTCTGTTCAAATTTTTAGCAAGAATTTCGGACACTTAAAGCCACAATCTCCGAAACTAGAACAGGTGTTCTAATTTTGGCTTGGTTTTTCAACTGGATGATGAAAACAGCTTATTTTTTGATTGGGAGAAAAATTGTATTAAAACAAATAGAATTCTTGGATAAAAACATGAGTGTTATCAACTAAGTCTTTTTAGATGATTTGATGAAGGGATGAAGGGTGGCAGCCAAGGTTGCCGAAATCACAGAAAAATCTGTAATTTCTCAGAATTTAGAGCAAATTTTCATCACAGAATCTTTGTCACAGAACACAGAATTTTAAAATATTCACAGATTTTAAAGATTTTTTTATATATTTTAATGAATTTCCAAAATTATATTTTTTTTTGGCCAAATAAAATTTATATTTCTTGCTTTTAATAAGAAAGGTATGATAAGATTTCTAATGTTTATTGATTTTCCTCAAGTGAAATGTAAAAAAGGAAATAGCATCACAGAAAGCCATTGCAGAGTTTTTGGGTAAAATCACAGAAATTCAGATTTTTTTTTCTCAAAAACACAGATTTTTTTTTTAGCAACCTTGGTGGCAGCCTTGATTATCTCTATTTTCTTAAAAATATACAAATTAAAGTGTTCAATCATTGGATCACAGAAAATGCCTATGTTTTGATTATTGAACATTCTTGCAGTACTCGTTTCGTAAAGAATTGCAGTTATTGAACACATATCGGTTGATGTTTGGAAATATTATCAAACTGTTTCTTGGTTGCTAGCTTAACCAAAATCGCTCTTGCAAATCATACCATCAAGCGGAATATCCCAAAAAGTAAGTTCACTGGTTTTGGGAAAAAGTAATAGAAATTTTGTCACTATAAGCCCATTTTGAAAATTTTGCCATGCAAAAACATTTTCAAGATCTGTGGCCTTCAAGTTTTTTAACAACACTCGTTGTAGCTTGGAAATTTCAGCCCCCGTCGTAGAAGTTGGCTAGGGTTTGAAAAGTAACAAATCTTCTTCGAAACATTCAGAACCTGCTACTTCTGTGGATTCGTCAAGCTGCATGTCGAATTTTGAAGTTCTCAATGGAGAAACTAAAATGCTTTCAACATATTCAGCCATGTCACAAATTCGCCGAGAAACCAGACATGAGAATCGAGTTTACCAATACCACTGTTTAGTTTTATCATCAACCATGATATGGACGACTTCTGGAATACAAGGTTTGATTAAGTTTTCAGCAATATGCGCTTCTCCAGCTTTTCCAATCGGTAGCTCACTAAGTACGGCCCAAGAACAGCCTTTTCATTGAGTGTTTTGCACGCTCAGACCTGCAACACAACGTGTTCGATCAAAGCAGTGCATTTTGACAATCCACCATTCTTTGCCAACAGGGCTTTAGCCGTCAGGAGAACCAGGGTGTGTATATATAGGAGGTGTTACGATGTAAGAAACTCCCGATTCAGCCATTTTGATTTGGCTACTGTGGAGTTCGTGGAGTTTGTTTACCAACAAAGCCCTCAGCTCGAACAAATTGTCCGATGTTTACAAACAAACTCACTGAACCTCACCGCGCTCTCTTCGCCTACTTGCTGACAAAGTCAGAGAACCTTGTGATCTATTAACCTTGAGTAAAACGAAGTAAACAAAATTTATTCGTTTATATGCCCTGTGGATATTTTTTCCTCATGCTTCGATAAAATGAATCGATAATAAAATATCAGAGTTTTTCAAAGTTGGTTTATGATTTTCGTTACGTACAGTACCGTTCATAATTGTATAGAAATAAGAAGCATGCGCACTGTCACTTCGACTTTGAACTTCCATAACTTTTTACTCTGATGATATTTTTTCGTTGAACTTTTTGCGTTAGATAGATTAACTATCACACTGTTATATCACAAAATTTGAGCTTTCTGGAGTTTGTGTGGCCTGAGAAACAGTAATTCTACGAAAATAGGAATTTTTGGACTTTTCTCATTCAAACTGCAATATCTCTGGAACTACGCTACATTTTTTATTGAAATTTTGCAGAGTGATTGTTGAAATATAAAGCTAGCATGTCTGAAGTTTTTGAAAAGTTCTATCGATGAGATCAAAAGTTACGCGAGGTGCAATATTTCAGGCATGAACCTAGAAATGCGATATCTTTCCAATTACTTTTAATCTAATTTTCCAAAAACGGAAGTGGTGCAGCGCACACATGTGAGGCTCATATATAATCAAATTTAGGTTTGGCAAAATATTTAATCAACTCGACAATTTTCAAGCTAGTCAAAATATGAACACTCGGCGAACAATGTATAACGGAATATGAAATGAAATTTCCGGACCCAGCTTTAGTGGGAGGAACGTAGAAATATACTCATGGTAAAATGAAATATTTTCGGTCCCAAACGCACAAAAGGAATCCCCAATAATTCCAGTTAAATACAAGAGAAGGTGGGTTTCCATGGCAGCTCCTGTTGCTTTTCCAAGGTTCTGCCTCGATGGTCCTGCTGCAAAGCTCATTTCCCTGATTTGTTAAGCTTGTTTTCCTTGCCTTGAGTCGGAGGTGCCAATACCATTTTTTTCTGTTATCGAGTTAAGCCACTTCCAACATTCGCTGTCGCCGTCGTCGTCGTCTTCCATTTATATCGAAAAAATGTGCGAAAATATTTTCATATTTCGTTAAAATCGTCTCTTATTTGAGGGAAGGTGGATTGAAGATGGGTTGGGGTCGTGAAAAACTTTTCTTTTCATCTTTTTCTCCACCCCCTCACAAAAAACTCCCACCCTTTCCGACGAATCTGACCGAAAGTTGTTCATCCGAGGTGACGTTATATGAAGGTAATTTCCCAAACCACCCACCTCATTCCACCCACTTCTTGCACTATTCCATAAAATCAGCTGCTAATTCTTCTGCGGTTATGCTTTTGCAACGATTTGTAACGCTAGTTTTTCTCCGTCACTTGTAATTTACTGCCACGTCCGCTTTGAGGCAAAAACTTTTTCCCTTCTGTGTCTCTCGCGCTCGATGGCATTTCTGCCCCATTCCAGCTAAAACCTGAGCTATGCTGCTTGGAGCTTATGAAATGGGAAAGTTTTTGACGAAAATAAAAAGCACAAAAATAAAAAACAAAAACCATCTGCGGTCCTTAGAACTTTATGCCATGTTACAGAAAACCGGCGGTGGAGGTAGCTTCAGGGTGAATTTTTCAGCAGCCATGTTATGTTGTTGGAACTTGATAGATCGTTCAAAAAGAGGAGGAACTGAGGGGAGGGTGACAGCAGACAAGTTTTCCTCCTCCCCCTCCCCTTTCATCTGCTAATAAATAGTAACGGAAGTGAAGTGAAAATTATTAAAATGCTATCGTTAGAAGCTCGTGCAGCCCGTCGTGTGTTGTTTATGTGGTTGTTGTCACGTGTTTGCGGACGAAACGCGCGACACATTGGATTATGGCTGCACATTTTGCGTTTTTTGCGGGTTGAAAATTGCAATAAATTGGGGTCTTTTGTTGGGAAAATTATTACATAACATTCTAAAAAAATGTTTCCTGTTCTCTTTTCACATCATTGGATACATTTATATAAACAAGTTCACCCTAAATTGGAATCAATTTATTCGCTCCATAGGGATAAAATTTCAATTGGTCAGATACACTTACGCACTAGTTTTTGAATTCTCCCAATAAAGATTTTGTTGGCAAGCTTACCTGTAAAGACAAAAGAGATATTTATTAGTTACATGGTAATACTTAAATACATTTAATGAAAAATTGAATGTTAGATTAACCACGTTTTTAAAAATTGATAATCATTTTGACAAATCATCTGACCGCTAACTTTTTTAAAAAGTTTATTAAAGTTTAACAATGTTTGTTTTGTGGAAAAACAAACTGCTGTTTTTTTTTCTAATTTAACTTTTGCTGCTCCAAGCAAGATTATCCTATGAGAAGAAACGTGCAGTCGAGAAAAAACGCGTTTAAAGTCTTAACAATATTTTCAGTTTTTCGTTAAAATTAAGGTTCCACCGACAGTTAGATCGAATGCGCAGTTGATACATTTACATTGTAATCTGTCAAAGAACCAACATTTCTTTCGAAAACCTAAAGCTACATATATCCAAAAATGTTTCATGTGACATTTTTGCGTGTAATCTGAACTCATATGAATTCGAGTTTTAAGCAAAACTGTCATATGGCTATGCTTTTTCTTTCTTCAAAAGCTCATCTTATGTCTGTTTGTCAAATTTTGGTGCAGTACTCCAACTACTTCTTTGAGTTATCTTTCTTTTAAACGTAAAATTAATTAATAAACATAAAATTCAATAAAAACAAAACGCAAAAAAGGCTCCTTTCATCTATCCCATCCACTTTTCCGAAGACATTAACTATGAATAATATTAAATTACACAGTTTAAATCAAAATCCATTTATCTAAAAAACGGTTAAGAAATTTTTTTTTTCATGTTATGTGACATTCTTGCGTAGAAACAACATCATGAACATTTTGTATAAATTCAGAATATTTACGTTTGCGTGTTTATTCGAAATTTTTTATTGATAAGGGAGTTTCAACATATTTTGAGGTGATTAGTTAAACATTTTTGTTTAATACTACAAACATGTTAAAACCCAATTTATAACATGCTATTTGGTTATATCTAAACATTTTCCAAAACCAAAATTCAATTTCCAAAAATATGAGCTTATTTTCATACTCCACAAATCATAAAAACTGGGGAACGTTCCAAAGGATTTGCATGATTTTTACTAAAAATTGAATTGTAACGTCCACAGGAAAATGGTTTCTCACCAAAAGCGTTTGAATTTTTTTTTTCCACTGCACAGAGGTTTAAAACTCGAAAAACGTGATCATGGGCTTTTTGATGCCTTAGATGTCAAAATAGCTTAATGACATGTTCTACAATGATTCATTATTTTCAGTTGCGTATATTTTGCCATTGTTTTTTTGTCTTATCGATCCACCTAAAAGTGAGATTTTTTTTTTATTTTTTGAGTTTGTCATCCATTAAAAATTATGTTTGCAAAAAACTTGTGGACCATATAATTTTAAAAAACTTGTAAAAGACTTCAAAGCTCTTTTAAAACAACAAATTTATAGACATTTTTCTAAAAACTAACCTCAAAAAACGAAATTTTCGTTTAACTTTTTTCAAAGCGACTTTCGAGTCTTACTTTATATGGGAGAGTTGTAACAATTGTAAAAGTACACAACTTCATTGAAGGCGTCAAGTTTCTATCTTAACTTTAAATGGTACTTTTTGTGTAATTACGTTTTAAAATTGCATATTTTCAATGCTTCATATCTCTAAAAGTTGCAAACTTATGAAAACAAAATTATATGCGTTTGAAAGGCACAATCTTAAGCTTTAATAAACATATAATTTCATTTGTATGTATCAGGTTTTACTACTAAAATCATTTATCTGAAAGATGGTAGTTTTGAAGTTTTTGTTAAGCCAGCCTGGCAATCTCTTGCTGTTTAGCAAAAGGAAGGATGAAATCTTCTTTTTTTCTATTCCTACCATTGACAAGTGAAGACGACAGTTCTTAGTTTGTTCAGATTGAAGCGTGTTGGCCCTGTCTAGAAGCGTTAGTTCCGCAGCACAAATGAATATGCGGTCTTCAGGAAGGAATGATGTTGCCTTTATTATGAAACAACCCAAGCAACCAAAAGTCATATATTTACTTGAATGAAGGCACTGAAAGTTAAATATTGGCTGACAAAGCGAATCAACTGCCCAATTCCCTTTAGTGAACTTTATGTACTCATTAACGAACTTGAATGTTGCAAAAGTGATCTGTACGTGCGTTATACGGGACTTAAGTCACATAAAGGGCACAAAAGTGCTCAAAACGGGATTTGGTAAGTCACATAAAGGGCACAGAAGTGCTCAAAACGGGATTTGGCAAGTCACAAAAAGAGCATTGATGTGCTTCCAAAATCAAATCATCACTTCGAGTTTTAGTTTCAGTTAGAACATCATTTAGGCGTGGTCTTGTGGTAGCGTGGTTGATTCTCACCACGAAGGTTGGGATTCGATCCCCAGTCTGGGCAAGTTTTTTTTTTTCAATAAGTAATTTAGTAATTGAGTGACCATTCTGATGCGATAACTGTAGGAAATGTAGGAAAGAATCAATTGAGCAATTTGTCGAGTTTGGAATCCGGCACGTGGCATCATGGCGGCAACGGTACAGAACACAATAAATTATCAAGAGAAGGTGATATGAACCGAAGCCAAGGGTTCAGTTGAGATAGAGAGAGATTTTAAATTTTGAGCTGCAAAGAACGTACTTCATATCAATGATGGGGCTGAGTACGCGTTTTTGTACCTGTTTTATGTGACTTTTGGTTGCTTGGGTTGTTTCATAATAAAGGCAACATCATTCCTTCCTGAAGACCGCATATTCATTTGTGCTGCGGAACTAACGCTTCTAGACAGGGCCAACACGCTTCAATCTGAACAAACTAAGAACTGTCGTCTTCACTTGTCAATGGTAGGAATAGAAAAAAAAGAAGATTTCATCCTTCCTTTTGCTAAACAGCAAGAGATTGCCAGGCTGGCTTAACAAAAACTTCAAAACTACCATCTTTCAGATAAATGATTTTAGTAGTAAAACCTGATACATACAAATGAAATTATATGTTTATTAAAGCTTAAGATTGTGCCTTTCAAACGCATATAATTTTGTTTTCATAAATTTGCAACTTTTAGAGATATGAAGCATTGAAAATATGCAATTTCAAAACCTAATTACACAAAAAGTACCATTTAACGTCAAGATAGAAACTTGACGCCTTCAATGAAGTTGTGTACTTTTACAATTGTTACAACTCTCTCATATAAAGTAAGACTCGAAAGTCGCTTTGAAAATAAAATTTCGTTTTTTGAGGTTAGTTTTTAGAAAAATGTCTATAAATCTGTTGTTTTGAAAGATAGAGCTTTAAAGTCTTTTACAAAGTTTTTCAAAATTATATTGTTTACAAGTTTTTTGAAGACATAATTTT